>NW_021628238.1:421570-462514 GCF_900005855.1 Plasmodium gallinaceum | reverse complement strand
TTTTTTTTTTTTTTTTTTTTTTTTTTCTTTATAGTTATGATACTCTTTCTATTTCTTATAATTTTGATATAGGTTGTAAAACCTTAAAAAAAAAAAAAATAATTTTTATATATAAATAAAAAGTTATGTTCATATATTTAAACATACTTATGTATATATATGGATACATGTATAATGTATCAACACTTTCAATAAAAGTTTCAAATGGGTTATCTCTTTATCTTTTTTTTATTTTTGTATATAAATTTTGAAAAATTCTATTTAATTTTAGCTGCATTTATAAAAATAATGAATTCTTAAGTGAATATTACAAAGACAAAAAAGATTAAAATAGTGTGTATTTTAAGAAAAAAAGCAAATAATAATAATAAATAAAATAGAAATTTTAATAATATATATACTTTATAATTTTAATATTCTGTTCTGTATTAAAATAAAATAAAAAAAAAAAAAAAAAAAAAAAAAAACTTTTCTTGAATTACAATGTTAATAGATGAAATATTAAAATGTATACATGTTAAGAAATTTTCCTAGTACCCTATAAAGAATAGTGATAATAATAATATCTAAATATGTGCATACATTAAATATATATATTATATAATTCCCTATATCAAATTATTTCTTTTACTTTTTTTTTTTTTGTTTCTTGTATTTCGTGTTTCAATAACTTTTTAGTTGGTAAATTTGTAAAAAAATTTTTTTTAGCAAATTAGTGGTTTAAAAAAAAATGCAAAAAACAGAAGAAAATTTATTAACACTTATTAAAATAGTTGAGGATTTTAGTACGAAATGCACAATCTATAAGAACAAATGTATTTCTAATTTAATGTTTTCAAATAATGTATATACAAAAAATTCAAATGATAAAAATGACAGAGAAGAATTTTTAAAAACTTTTAATGATTTTTTAAGAAAACTTAATATTTTGCATCATCACTTTTCAGAAGACAATAATACAGGTGAAAATGACCAAAGTATAGATATAATATATAATAAAGATAAAAACATAAATTGTATAAATAATGATGAAAATAAAGACATAAGTAATACAGAAAGTTCTTTTGAAAGAAGTTTAAATAATGAAAAAGATATGAAGATAGACCTGAAAAAAAAGATTAAAGAAGAGGAAGAAAAAAAAAAAACAAAGTGCATAGTTGAAGAAATAAAATTAGTAAATGGTTTAAATAGGAATGATTTATCAAAAAATGATAAAAAATATAGTCTAAGTATGTATGAAGGATATCATACTGATTCAAATACTGAATCTTCTTTAACTAATACAGAAATAAGTATTGAAAATGAAGACATACTTAATAAAAGAAATAATATCTTAATAAAATATGTCATAGATTTAGATTATGCACTAAATGTTAGGAGAATATCAAAGGAAAATTTAATAGAAGAAATTAAAGAATTTTATACTATTCATAATAGTAATATAAAATTAAATGATTATTCAAAGTATTTAAGTTATGATATCATCAATAAATTAAAAAAAAAAATTGATAAAGATAATTTTAATCTTATTAATAAGCACGGAAACCCTTTTAAAAATAACAAATTTTTTTTTAATGTTCCTAATAATTACTTTTTTACTAAGAGTTACAATGAAAAAAACAAGGATATTTTATATACATCTAACAATACAAATTATGAAAAAAGTTTAAAAGGTGTAAATGTATATTCACTATCTTACAATTCATCTACAGTTAATGGAAATAATTACAATTTTTGCACAAATAACGTATTAAGTAGAAATAATTCTAATAATAAATATAGTTCTCCTAATTTTGGTATATTAGAACGTCAACTTTCTCCTAATTTTGGTTCATTTGATGAAAATAATAAAAATGGAAATTTTAGTTATAAGGATGAAAATGAATATCACAAGTGTTCTGATTATGAAGAAGAAAAATGTAGTATATATTTTAAATATAATTCAAACAATGACCCAATAGAAAATAATAAAGTATTAAGTAAATGTTCAACTACCCTATCTTCAAAAAATATGAATATAAGTAATTCTCCTGATTATAGTAGTAATTATAATAATGAAGATGAACTAACTAATAATTTGAATGATAAAACAGAATTAGAAGATGAGAATACATATGAAATAAATAACATAGAAAACAAAAAAAATAATTTAAGTAGTAATACAAGCGATTTTTATCAAAGCATAAGTGATTTTTACAAAAATAAAGAAAACTACAATTGTGATGAAAATAATCATACATATATTCGAAATAATTCTCTTTTTTTGAATAGTAATGAAACAGAGGTAAATACAAATAATAAAAGTTGTCATCAAAATAGAGAAAATATTATTAATTTATGCTTTGATGATGAATTATCCAATGCGATAACCTTAAATAATGACTCCTTTACAAATCAAGATAAAAAAAATTGTTATCATTCTGAAAAAAATGGCCATATAAGCAATTATAAAATAGATTGTAACGGTATAAATTTATATAATGAAGAAAAAGAAATAAATATAGGAAAATTAATGGAATATGAAAAAGATGAAAGTAGATGGTTTGATGAATATTGTAATGGAGATTATAATTTATTTAGATCAAAGCAATTGAAAAAAAAGAAGGAAGTAATGCTTCATTATTTAGATAATATGTCGAATAATAAAAATAAAGACGAAGAATTAGACAAAAGCAATATGAATGAAATAGATAGCATTAATCTTAATAAAGATTATACTAATTATGATAATACTTATAATGTAATTAATCTAAAAGTTATGTATGAAAATAACAAAGGAGAATTTGGTTCTAATGAGGAAATAAACTTTTTTCCTAGTCAAATTATTTTAAATAAGTATCAAGTAGTAAAAATTTTATCTAAAACTAAATTTAGCACTACACTAAAATGCTTGAATTTACTTTATAAAAAAGATAGAAAACATAAAAAAACTCATCCTGTAACTACTGTTATAAATGATAAAGAAAGTATACATAGATATAATGATGAAAATATGTCAATATCATTAAATAATTTAAGAAATGAAAAAAATATATTAAGTTCAAATGAATGTAATAGAAAGAAAAATTGTGATTCAAAATATTTTCTTAGAAAAAATAAAGAAAAGGATTATAAATATGTATGTTTAAAAGTAATGAAAAATGGAAAAAGTTTCTTAGATCAAGGATTGTTCGAATTAATTGTTTTAAATATGTTGTGTGATGAAGATAACATAAATGCTAATAACAATGACAAATTAACTAATAAAAATATTATACAACTATATGATTATTTTTATTTTAAAGAACATTTAATAATTGTAACTGAATATATGCAAAGTGATCTATATAACTATTTTATTAAAAAGGGAAAACTAGGAACTATCGGTCAATTACAAGTATTGGCAAAAAATTTGCTAGAAGGATTAGCTTATGTTCATTCTAAAAATTTAATACATTGCGATATAAAACCTGAAAATATTATGATAAATATGAAAAAAAAAAAAAATGCAAAACAACGAAAAAAAAAGAGTAACGAGAATATTACTAACGAAAAGGAAGGAAATTATTACAATTCAAAAAATTTCAGAGTTTTAAAAATAACGAAAAATGATAATTCAGAACATGATTTACATAACGATAAAAATAATCAGGATAATTTTATACCTAGCTTAAATAAGAATAATTTAGATATTCATAATACAGATTTCAAAAATCCTAATAATGATTTAAATAAATATTATATTAATTCGAATGAATTTAGTAATTGCTCAAATAAATTTATTAATGATTTATACAATCTTAGAGAAAATTCAAAAAACTCTAATAACTCGCACATTTTTAGCGATGAAAAATTTGATAAAATTAAAATAATTGATTTTAATAGTGCTATATATGAAAGTGACAAATTAGAAATGTATGTTCAGACAAGATCCTACAGATCACCTGAAGTACTATTACAGCAAAATTACGACAGAAAAATTGATATATGGAGTCTTGGTTGCGTACTATTTGAATTTTTAACAAAAAAAATATTATTTGATCATCAAAATATATATCGTTTTATATATTCTATAGTTTCATACATTGGATATTTTCCATTCTATATGATTTATGAATGTAAAATACCTTATATTTTTACAAAACATGGCTTAATGATTCTTAAAAAAATTATTATTGATAAAAATTATGAGAATTATGTTAAGGAAAAACAAATTGATGAAATTTATGATCAAGAAGTAATTTTTAATTCAAAAGATTTTTTTCGTTTAAACAAAAAAGAAGATTTTGAAAATGAATTATTAGAAATAGAACAACAAAATAATGATGGTTCATCCAACCAAGGGAATCAAGAAATATATTATGACGTTTGTTATCCATGTGAGAATTTTTTAAAAGACAATTTTCATGTTGGTGATTTATTATTTATAGATTTCCTTTTATCATTATTACAAATCGATCCATGCAAGAGACTTGATTCAATTCAAGCATTGAAACATCCTTGGCTTACACCCAATATATATGAAGATGGTTTATAATATTATATATATTTCCTTTTAAAATATATAACAACTAAATTTTTACACTTATAATTTCCATATACAAAAAAATCAAAATAAAAATAATATATAATTATATATAAATTATAACAATAAAATTATAATATATAAAAAATAATTTGTAAAAAGTATCTACAAAAATAAATAAAAATGAATAAAAGTATATATATTTAATAAGAAATTAAAAAGTATTTATATTAAAATAAATATAAAGCATTATAAAAAAAAAAAAAAAATTAACAAATAAAAAAAAAAAAAAAAAATTTTAAATAATGTTTGGAAGAATATGTTTATATATTATTTTTTAATTTTTTTTTTTTTTTTTGTTTGCTTTATTTTTTTCTATTGTTTTAATTTATAATAATTATACTCATTTATTTGCATAAAAATTATTTTTCTTAAAGTTTGCGGACTCCTATTTTAAATAATTAAGACAGTTAAAACATTATTTTTATTCTTCTCTATCATTATTTTTTTTATCTTCTTTTTCTTTTTTATATTCTCTTTCCTTCTTATTTTCCTTATCTTTCTTACCTTCTTTTTCTTTTTTATTTTCCTTATCTTTCTTATTTTCTTTACTTTTTTTATTTTCTTTATCTTTTTTACCTTCTTTATCTTTTTTATTTTCTTCATTTTTATTATTTTTATTAATTTCTTCTTGTTCCTTATTTACATTATCTTTGTCCTTTATAGCTTCATTTTGTAAATTTCCATGTTCATTTTCTTGTTTTTCTGTAATTATTTCATCATCCTTCATGTTCTGATTCACTTCATCTGGATTTTCATTATATTTTGTTAACAAAACATTTAATAATTCTTCAAAAATAAGTTTGAATTGGTTATTTTGACTATTGTCGGAATATAAAATATAATAAACAATAGATATACTAATTCTCACATTAACTTGCAATTTTAGTATATTTTTGAAAATATCACTGTCAAAATCAAAATCTTGTGAATCTTTTTTTCTTTCCATATTTTCCTTATTATAAGACTTTAAATTATTTTTTTCTTCTTCATTTAAAAAAAATAAACCATTTTTAATATGTGAAAAACAATTAATTCTATAATCTTTTAAAGAATATGCATATGATGAAGATACATATATAATATTTTTAATATTTTCTATGAATGTTTCTTTATAAATATGTAAAATTTTTTTTGCTTCTTCTTTTATAGTTAATAATGCTTGGTAAAAATGTTTCAAAAAGTAATAAATACAATTATTTTCACATTTTGTTTTTGTCACAATTTTATTGTAAGTTCCTTCATTATTTAGACAAAGTAATTCATATAAATTAATCTCATTTTCTTCTTCAATTATTTGGTTATTTTTTACTTTGTCATATAATGTAGAATCATTCTCATCTTTTTCTAGTTCAGTTGATTTGGGTTCATTATTATTAAAAATATTTCTATTATTAATATTGCTATTATTATTATTATCACACATTTCTCCTGAACAATTCAGTAAAGAATATAAAAATGACAAAATAATATGACTTACAAAACTGATACTCATACTCTTTCTATAACATACATTATCATATGATAACATTTTTTTTGCAAATAAATAACTAAAATAATAGTTGTATTGTTTATGTAACATAGTATGTATATAATAATCATTTGAAAAATTAAATAAATTATTTAATATATTTAAATCTTCATTGATAGTTTCTATGTTTTTATAATTAATAATGCAACCACAGTTTTCATATTCATTATTTCCACATATATTATCACATATATATTTATTATTTTTGCTACACAAATTAAAATTAAGTAATGCCTCTTTAAAATAGTTAGTTTTAGATATGAAACAATTAATAGAATTATCTTCACTATTATTTGTTTCATTTTCTTTTTTACTATTTTGTTCTTTATCATCATTGTATTTTTTTAAATACATATTTTTACATATAAAAGGAAAGTAATAATTATATGTTATTAATGGTAAAATAATAAAATTACTTATTAAATCTATTAATTTTTCATCTCTATAAACATACTTTTCATCTTTACCATTTTGTTCATTTTTATTATCATTACTAATCTCATTTTTATTTACTCTTTTAAAAATATAATTTTCATTAAATAAAAATTGCTGTAACTTTATGTATGCTTCACTTCTTGTTTTTTTAGAACTGAAGGAACATGCTAGTGAAAGCACAAAGCATGTTAATAAAAATATATACATTTTTTTTAATTCAATAACTTTGTCAAAAAGAAAATCATCATTTCTTTTGTAAAGGTTAATTTGATCACTACTTTCACAGTTTATAATAATACTTTTATTTGTTTTATTTTTTTTTGAAATATTCATATACATATATATACTTTTGTAATAAATGTTTGATATAATATGTAAACACTCCGAATTAATTGAAGCAATGTGTGCATTAATTTCCTCTTTTTTGTTACTAAAAAATAGTAAGTATGGTAACAATGATAAAATAATATTTTCAATATTAAAATTGTTTAATTTTATTAAAACGTTGTTATTATTTATTATATTGTTAATACTTTCTGTATATATAGTCGCCTTTTCTATATATATATATATGTCTTTATCATTTAAGGAAATATTTGTATTATTTGTATTTTTATATAAAATATTATTTGGGGTAATTAATTGCAATATGTGTAAATATATATTTATTATGCAGCTGTTTACATAGATATTTTTAGAAATTTTTTCCAATACATATATAATTTTATCAATATAACGATATAAAATATTTTTCTTTAAAAATTGTAAAATATATAATAAATATATACCACATAGAAAGAAGAATTTCTTATTTTTTTTCTTAAGTTGAAAATAAATTTTTGTAAAACAAGTATCATATTTTACTTCATTAAACTTTATTTTATTAATTTTATTTTTATCGTCTTTATATATATTAAAACAAATATAAGAGAAATTCATTATACTCATAATTAATTGCTCAACGAATAGCCATTCTTTTTCTGTATCTTCATTACAACTTTTTATAAGGAATAATTTATTTTCTATATCATGTATATCTATTTTTTCATCTTCATAATTCAAAATTTTATCTATTTCCTCAAAATTTTTGTCATAAATATGATATGACTTGTCTTTTGAAATATCTTCTTCTGTCTTTATTTCTACATTTTTCATTTTATAATTTTTAAAAATACTATTATATATATTAATAAAAATATTACTATCATCGTAATTTATTATTAAAAAGTTATTTAATAATTTAAAAAAATGCTCAAAAGTAATTACAATAATTTTTAAATGCATAATATACGTTTTCATATAAAGATCCATTTTAATTTTATCAATTAAAAATTCTTTCCTTCTGTTCATACAAATATATGTATTCATTTCTGCATTTAAACATTTTTGGTTACTTGAATTTTCCTTTGCAGAACAATTTATTTCATCTTTAAAATCATTATCAATAGTTTCTTCATTCTCTCCTTTCTCATTTTCTTTTTCTTCTTCTCCATTATCAGCATATGCATAAATTTTATCAAATTCACAATCATTTTTGAAATTTTTATTTTCCTCTTGATCCTCTTTATTTTCTTGAATTTTTTCTTCACCTTTAATGAGATAAAGATAAAGTTCATTCTTAGTTGTTTGATTTTTCCTAACAATAAAAGAATCATTAGATATATCACTAAGTACTGAATCACTAAGTGAGCTATTGCTTGAATTATCTGTATCATATATATTATTTAAAGAAAGATTAAAATCATTTTTTTTTTTTTTTTTTTTTTTTTCTCTTTTTTTGTCTACTATTATTTCATCTACTTTTTTACTTTCTTGAATAGATTCATCAGAATATTCTTCAATGCTCATATCGAATAAATTTTCGTACGATTTTTCAAACATATTATTTATCTCTATATTATCTATATAATTTTTTCTAAAATGTTTCATGCCTATTTTGCATAAAATATTATATAATACATATGTATAATTAATTTTAAAACACATAATATGAAAGAACATTTGTAATGCAAATATTTTCGTTTTTTTGCAGCAAAACAAATCAAAGGAGTTTTCTGAATTAACCAAAACAGGATTATAATCATTTATATGATCATGAACATTATTAAGACCATTATATTTATCATTATTTAAATAACTGCTATTAATAATTTGAGATTTTGAATATTGATTATTCAATTCAGTTTTATTGCTTAAATTTAATATATTTACTTCATTTTCTTTATTAAATGAACATTTAATTATTAAAAACCTTATTAAATGCACAAAACTATTGATATTTAAATTTGTGATCATATTATTATAAAAATCATTAAAGGTAAAAAAATTATAAATATCTAATTTTAATCTTTTATAAATATTTATATTGTCTATTATAGTACTATTGTCTACATTTTTGGAATCTCCTTTAATATTCACATAAATGCAGTTTAATTCATCTTCTTCAATGTTATCATCATGGCCTTCTTTGTTATCGTTTTGTTCTTTTTTTAATTCTGAGTTATCTTGTGTGTCCGTTTTCTCCTGTTCTTTATTTAAATAATTTTGTTGCTTTTCCTCTTTTTTTTTTTTTTTTTTTTTATCTTCCTCTATTTTTTCAGAGTAATTTTCTTTAAATATAATAGATAAATTATTATTTTCACTGTTATTATTTTTTGAAAAAAAAATATTACTAAACTCATCAATCCACTTAGATTTATTCAATTTCTTCACATTTTTCTTAAAAATTAAAAGAGGATGCTGATATATTTCTGTTATGCTTTTATTTATATTGTATGTTTCTAATGAATTTCCTTTATTAAACTTCCCATTTAAAAAATCTTTATCATTGTTAAATTGGATATTGTTTATATATATATATGGGTAAAAAAAAACTGGTACAAGATCAATTGCAACTAATTTGAATATAATGTTTATATATATAGACCAACAATCACGAAATAAATTGTGACACTTTTTAACAAAATAAAAAAAAAGATATAATAATGATTGAGATTTTTGAGTTAAATAAAAATTTATATATTTAAATATATAACATAATTTATTAATATTTATTATATCATAGTAATACGAAAAATTATTTATGAGCATTTTAAATATGCATAAACAATTTTCTGTTAAATTATAATCATTAGTTCGTTTAAAAATTTCAAAAAATATATGAAGGAAATTATTTTTTATAATTAGCTTGTTTATATCATATTTATAGAAATATACTTCCTTTTCTTTAATATAATGATATTTTTTATATTGTTCTTTCCTTTTTTCTAATAACTTCCAATATTGATCATCATTTGTATATGAATTCTGCGTGTTTGAAAATAATTTAATCTCCTCATGTAATATACAGTTATATAGATTTTCTAAATATATCCTATCTATATTTTTTCCATTATTTATACCCCTATTGTTTTTAATAAATTCCTCTAATTTCATTTTATTCTTCACTTGATTATTATGTAAATCTGTATTCAGCATAATAATTGAATAGGTTAAAATAAAAATAACATCACTATTTTCAACAATAACATATTTTTTGTTTATTTCTTCTTCATTCATTGATTGAATTTTTTTTGAAGTAATATAAACATTCCTATGAACATAATCTTTTATATCAACATTTTTTTTTAAATTTATATTTTCTTGAATATTATTATATCCTAAATTATTTCTAATATCATCAATTCCACTATTATTTTTATTATAATTCACATAATTATCCTTATTATGATCATTATTTTTATTATCACATGTATTATTATTATTCATATGGGTGTTGATTTTATCATTATTATCATCATTTGTTTTATTTAAATTATCTATTAGAATATACCTTTTGACATTAGCTAATTCTTCTTCTTTCATTAAACATACTATTTTATTATTTTCCCATTTATAAACAGAATCTAAATCACCATGTATTGGATTTGAATAAAAAAAGCATAAACTAAAATGTTCTAATATCCTTTCTATTAGTTGTGCTTCACCAGGCAATTTAAAATAGTATAAAAATAACCTTAATGAAGATAACAACGATAAATTGCAAAAATCAAATAGTTTCACATAATTTTTTAAAATATTAATATTTTTCCTGTGGGATATATATTCACCTATAAATTCCTTATCTAAAAAAGGGTTATACCTCAAAAATTTTGTTATTGATTTGAGAAAATATTCATCTTCTATTAAATTTTTTTGCATATTGTTAATATTGCTGCACTTAGAATTATTCTGTGAAGATTTACTTTCTACAGGAATATTATCTTTTTCTTTAACATGATCACTGTTTTTGTTTTTCCCCACTTTAACATTACTTTCTTCTTTTGATAATTTTTCAATTTTTTCTTTTTTACAAATGTCTTTTCCTTTTGATTTTTTTGAGTTATCGCTTTTATTTTTGTCTATTTTATTATTTAATTCTTCATTCTTGTTTGGATTTTCTGATGACACATCATACAAAATGCATTTTTTTTTTTCAACGTTTATATTTTCATCTTTAAGTATGTTTTCATTATTAACTTCAACTAAATTACTTACATCATCCACGTAGTTATCATTTTCTTCATTGAATTTTTTTTCTATTTCATATGTATCATCTAGATTTATTTCTTTAGTTAAATTATTATTATAAAATTTGTTTTTTTCTTGTTTTCTTTCTACATCATTAATATTATCAATGATATTATGACTAGAAATAGTAATGTTATTGCTATTATCATTAACATTTTTAGTATCATTTGCATCATTACTACCTTTATCATTTCTTTCTTTTTCTATATCCACTTCATTTATAGTAGAAGGTTTTTCCTTGTATGATAAACTAGAAGAATTAATTAAGTTTTTTTTATTATTGCTCGTAACTAGATCAATGGTATAATTGCCTTTATCAATTTTTGTAAAAGTTTCATGTGTTTCAATTATTTTAATTTTAATTAATTCATCGATAGATTTATTTTTTAATTTATTAAAAATATTTGCAGATTTTTTTAATATTTCTTTCCTTAGTTTTTTTTTACGCATTTTATTTTTTTTCTTTTTAATATATTGAACTTTAATATATTCTTTTAAATATTCAAATAATAATATAGAACAAAAATTAATATATCTGTTATCATCAATTGATGTCAAAAAGCTTAAAGAATATAATTTATTCATGTTACTTTTTTTTAAGTCATCTTTTTTCGATAAATTTTCTCTATGTTCATCCTTTTCAGAAGAGCAGTTATTTTTTTTGTTCTCAGTATGTTCTTGATTCTCTCTTTTATTTTTACATAAAAAACATTCACTATCCATTTTATTTATCTTTTCAGTAATTTCTTTTGTTACATTTCTATAAATATCACTTTTATGTTTTTTTTTTTTATCTTCTAGCTCATTGCTATTTTTATTTTCATATGAAGTAAAATTTTCATTTGTGTTTGAATTTAATACACTACTATAAGTATTTGAATAAATATCACTTCTAAAATCATTAATTAATTGGCTCTCATATCCAGAAGCTTCAGATACTCTATTATTTGATTTTCTCAAAAAAACATTATTTTTACTGTTGTTACAAAATTTACATGGACTTGATATATATAAAATACTTTTGATCATTTTAAAAATTACTTCATTTACAATAGTAGTATTCTGATTAAAATTTACGCACATTTCCAGTATTGATTGAATAAAATTCTCTAATAAATCAGATGCATATAAATTGATATCATAATTATAATATATTTCAAATAAAACATTTTCTAAGCAGAAATGAGATATAGTTAATAAAGCTATTTCAGCTATATTTTTTGACGAATTTTTTTTTAGTATTTCTAATAAAATGTTAATAAAAATTTCATTATAAATATAAAAATGCTTTTTGTATAAAATAAAAATATTTACATATACTCTCATTGACTTGCATATTAGAATATATGAAGAAGAGTTAATATGAATAAATAAACATCTTATTATGTTAGTTAATACATCCATATTTTTATTTGTAAATGAGCATCCACATATTTCTAACAAGATATTTAATAATCTAAAAGATAATAAATTAATGTTTTCCATATTATCATTAGAAATATCATTTTCAAATAAATCTTTATATAAACTTATATATTCTTTTTTTTTTAATAATTCCAAAACAAATTTATTCTTATTATTATTTATTAAAACTAATACTATAATCAGTAAGTCATTTATGGAATTATGATCTGCATTATTCATAAAACTACTCAAAATAACATAAAAAATATTTACTAATACAGATTCACAATTATCTTTAAATAATAAAGAATATTTATTGTTCTTATATATTTTAAAAATGTAGCAAATTATTTTTATTATATTTTTTTGGTCTATCATTTTAATTGCATTACATATTATATTGTTAAATAAAATTATAGTATCGTATAATATAATTTCTTCTTGACTAATATTATTATAATTAATTGGAGAATTTAATAAAGTTTCTATACTAATATTTATAATATTATTTCCTTTATTTATCAGAAAATTTGAATTTTCTTCTTTTTTAGAACTAGATTTTTTATTTAATTTATAATTCTTATTAAAAAAATGATATTTTTTTTTTGGTATTTTTTCATTTATCTTCATTTGAATTTCATTTTCATCATGCTTATCATTTACATTAATTAAATTATTCTCATCAAAAAAATGGGAATCTTTTTTATTTATTTTTTCTGTTTCAATATTGTTAGTTCCTTCTTCATTACCTATAGAAATATACGATATTTGTTTACTACTTATATTATTTTCATAATTCTGTTCATTAAAATTATTGCTATTATATTTTAAAATACGGTCTAATGAATGCAAAGCATTTAATTTTATTTTATAAAAAATATTATTATTTCTTATTATATTTAAAAAGGGAGCTATGTGATAAATATCAAGTTTATTATTAAAATCATTTATATCTATTTCCTCTTTTATGCTATTATTTAAATTATTAATACTATTATATAAGATAAATAATGCATCTATAATACTTGAATCTAAATTTTTATTATATTCATGTTTTTTTATAGTTGTTAAAACATTAATTATTTCATTTTTTATTATTGTAAAAATATTTAACTTTGGAAATTCATCATTATAAAATTCGCTTTTTATATAATCATGGCAAAATTTTTGCCTATTATCATCACACTCATAAGAATTATTTAAACTTATGCATTTATTATCTTCCTTTTTATAATATTTATATTCCATTTTTCATTAAAAATAGACCTTTTTTATATTTACATAAAACACTATATATATATATATATATAAATATATAAATTTTTAATTTTGATACACCTGGTTTTTAATTTATCATTTCATAATTTAATGTATCTTTATCTTTTATCTTTTCTCTATCTTTTTTTTTTTTTTTTTATTATTTTTTCATTTATACAATTTTAAATAATGGTTTAAACTTAATTTTTTTTTTTTTTTTTTTTTTCACTCTTATAATTATACACACTTATTTTTATTTATAATATTTCTTTTTATAATTTAATCCATTACCAAATTATTTTTGCAAATTAATTTTTTATATATTCTTAATTATAAATCATAATATTATAAAAAAAAAAAAAAAATATATGAACTATATTTATATTCCTATGTAAAATAAAATTATAATTTTAAAAAAGAAGTTACATTTTTTTATATTATTACAAAAATACAAAAAAAAAAAAAATTATTCTTTAATTTTGCAACATTAAAAAAAAAGAAAATATAAAATAAGTGTGAAATAAAAAAATAAAAAAAATGAATGAAAAAAAAAGTATAATAGAAAATGTGAAAAAAAGAAATAAAAAGAAAATATATAAAAAAGAAAAAAGGTTATAGATAAAAAAAACATATGAAATTAAAATTCAATAATATATAATTTAATTAGTTTTATTTGATCATTAGTACAAAAATAAAAAAAATAAAAAATACTCTTTGTTGCTAATATTTTTCTTTTTTTTTTTTTTTTTCTTTTTTGTACATTATAAAAACTTTAAGATTATGGGGAAAAAATAGTTATTTTATTATACAAAGAGGAAATAAAAAATATATTAGCTTTTTTGTAAAAAGATGAATACATTTAAATAAATTTTTTTTACTACACAATTTTTTATTATTCAAATTGCACCGGGAATTTTCTGAAATTTATGATTTTACTAATGATAATAAAAAACATATATTTTTAATACAATTTTAATAAAAATATTATTTCTATATTTTTAAATAGTGTAATATTCTATTTTTATTTTATTATTAATGTGCTTGTAAAATAAATTGTAATTATTTGGCTTTATTAAAAATTACAAAATTATAAATCTTAATTGGTGGTATATTATTGAAATAAAAAAAGATTAAGTATTAAAAAATGTTTTCATTAGAATATTCACATATATATATATTTATAAATGGAATTGCATAAAAAAGTTATTCTATATATAGAAAATGATACATACGTTCAATGTGAATTTCTTTTATAATTTAGAATATTTATTAAATAATGTTATATACGTTTATAATTTTTTATAAATTATAAAAATGTTTCAAAAAAAAACAATAATATAAAATTATCCAATATATATATATATTTATTTGAATTAAAATGTTTGCAAATCATAATAAATATTACTTGAGAGCCTTAATAAAAAAATGTTTTTTTAGTACATCTCATTCTTTTTCATCAAAAGATAATATAAAAAAAATTCAGGAATTTCGTAAATTAACAAATTTATCTTTCGGCATTTGTAAAAATGTTTTAAATAAAAATAATTATAACATTGAGAATAGCATAAATTATATTTTTCAAAACTTTAGAACAAATTTTGAGAATAAAAAAAAGGAATTAACGGAGGGATATTATTGCTTAAAGTTGAAGAATAATCAGATAGGATTAATTGAGTTAAATTGTTACAATGATTTAATTTCTGAAAATATATTTTTTAAAGAATTATTAGTTAATTTATGTAACAACTTAATAGAAGGTTGTACAAGTAAAAAAATAAGTAAAGAATATTGGGATAAGGAAAATATTCCTCATTATTTACATCTTTTTTATAAAGATAATAAAACGAATGTTGACAAAAAGTTGGAAAATGTTAATGATACAAATATTTTTAAACATATTTATTTTAATAGAAGCATTAATCAATTAATTAACTACACATCATTAATTTTAAATGACTATATATTTTTAAGAAAATATCTAACACTTAATTTAGATAATATACATAAAGAGAACGCATATATAATAAAAAATTATTACTATCATAAAGAATTAAGAATAGAAGATTTTATTTTGTGTAAGGGATTTTCATTTGCATTTTTATTTATTAAATCAAAAATAGATATTTCTGAAAATACGAAACACATTTTAGAAAAATTATCTTTTCTTATATGTGTAAATATATTAATGTATAAACCAAATTACTGCTCAATATCATATGAATTTAATATTTTTGAATGTTTTAAACCATATTTCAACAGTTCTTATACTAAATTTTTGGGATCAAAAGAAAATAAAAGGATAAATGAATTAAGTATGGAACAACTAGGAGAAATAGACAATAATAAACAAAATGTAGAAAATACTGATGACTTAATGAAAAAAAATGTTCAAGCAATTCATATATTAAGTGATTGCCTAGAGAAAGGAAATTATAAAACACTAAACTCACTTAAAAAGAAAAATATAACATTTTTTGAACTAATTACATTATTAGAAGAGGAATTAAATATAAAAATTTATACTAAAATAATATATTCTTTACTTAACGAAGATATTATTATTTTATAGATGTGTAATTTTTTCCCTTTTTCTTAAAATTTAAGAATGATAACAAGAAATGTATAATTTTCTAGTGTCAATCCCTTTATTTATTTGATACATTTTTATTAAAACTTTTTTTTTTATTTTTAAAATTAAAAGAAATTAAAATGTTTTGTCACATGTAATATTATTTAACAAATTAATTAAAATTTTAAAATATATCGTAACAATAAATGTTTAAATATAAAAATTTTTTTATTAAAGAAGAAACCATATTTTTACAAAAAAAAAAAAAAAAAAAAGGAAAAAGAAAAAAAGTGAAACTTAAAAAAAACAATGGTAATAAAAGAAAAGAATAACTAAATAAAGAAATAAAAAAATTTAAAGATATAATTTAAAAAATTAAAAAAAATTTATCATATATATGTAAATTTTAAAATCATAAAATAATATTAAATTATACAAAGTTTCAAATACTATAAAAATTTTAAATAATTTTTATTTTTTCTTTGATTTTTTAAATATTACTTTTATAATCATTGATTAAACACAATAAAGCTTTGATAGTTTTATTTTTCTTATAAGTTTATATTTTTGTTGACAAAATTTGCCTTCAATGAATCAACAACTAATTCATTTTTATTTTTATAAATTATAATGTCTTTTAATTCATCTTTTATATATTAATTCTTATAATCAATATATATAGAATTTTTTTCTCTTTGAGAAATTAGATTATTTAAGTAAGATGTATTAAAACAATTATTTGTCTCAATTAAATTGTCTGATACATTTATGTCTTTATTTATTAAAAAGGAATTAAAAAAGGTATTTTTTTTATTTAAAAAGTTATTTGTTTCTTTATTAATTGAATTATTCCTATCTAATATTTTTTTTAATAAATCATTTTTTATATTTAAATTTGGTTTTTCTTTATTTTCAGAAGGATTAATATTGTTTTGGCTTAATAAATATTTTTTCTCCCTTTTCTCATAATCACTACTACATTTTTTATCTTTAAAATAATCAAAACTGTTGTACGATTTCTTCAGAAAATTATTTTTTATGTTAATTTTTTTTTCATTTCCTCTTTTAATTTCTTCATGTATTATTTTCGTTTCTTCTTCTAATTCAACTTTTTTTTTATCTTCCATTTCATTTTTTATTTCTTTTTTTTTTTTAATAGTTTTTTCATTTACTTCACATTTTTTATCTAGTTGATTGTCATATATATTAAATGAATTATTCTTTATTAAAACATTTGATATCTGCTCATGTTCTAAAACCTTTTTATTTGTAATGTTTATTTGATTGTTTTCTTTTATTTTGTTTTTTTCTATTTCATCTATTAATGTATCATTATTCGAAATTTTTTTGTTTATTATTCCAATGTTAATGTTATATTTTTTGCTAAAATTTTTATAATTCTGTTTATCACTATCATTTCTACTAGAATTGGTTTCATTATAATAATCACTATTATTAGTATTATTAATACAATTACTATTATAATGTATGTCATCGTTATCATTACATTTTAACAAATCATTTTCTGTCTTTTTTCTGTTTAAAATGTTAAAATTAAGAGAGAAATTTTTATTTATTTTTTTTAAATTGCATTTAGAATTATTGCTAAATGTAAAATTATCGTTGCTAAACGATTTATCTTTAAAATCAATTCTATTATTTAAATTTAAATGATCCAACTTTTTAATATAATGATCATAATTTTTATTATTAAAAACACAATCATTAGAATAAGGATAATGATAATTAATGGTATCACTTTTTTTTTTATTCTCAAAACTTTTATAAGTAACTTTATTATTAAAAATAAAATTTTTATGAGGAGTATAATTGTTAATAGAATATTTATTTCCAATACTTCGTATACTTGGAGATGTAGTAAAATCATCAAAACTTTTTATCATTTCATTCTCAAATAAAGAATGATTAGAAAATAAAAATTCCTTTTCTTCAGAATGACAATCAGAGATATTATCTATGTTATTACAACTGTTATCCTTAATAAATAAATCATTATACTCAAAAAAATTATGTTCCTTTTTATTATTCTGCATATTTTGATTAAATATTTTATTTTTGATATAATCATAATTCAATTTGTCTCTATTAAGTAATTTATTGGTGAAATAACTATAATTATCTAAATGAAAATTATTTTCAGAATATTTAATTTTATCACTTGTATTAAGTTTTTTTATTTCATCATTTGTATGTTTTTTTTCATTTTTTTTTTCTATATTATCATTATTTAAAGCTACATTATCTTTATATTTATTTGACATTTTTACTTTATGCTTACAAATGGTGCATGCATATTTTTCTTTTCTTATGTTTAGGTTTTTTGAAAATGTTAAAAGATCTTCACCGCTATAATTTTCTAATTTAAATAAATATTTATCGCAATACATACATTGTATATAATTGTTATCATTCAATATATGTATTTTTAACTTATGTAATTTTTCTATAATTTTGTCTAATTTTTCTATATTAATAATGCTATTAGATAAATTATTGAGAGTATCATTTTCATGTGTATTAGGCATTTCATACATATAATCAAAGTTATGAAGAAAATTTTCAGTATCATAATAATTATTATTTAAATTTTTATAACTTCTATAACTTAAATTACCTTTGTAACTTTGTTGAATCATTTCATCCTCATCATATTTACAATTTTTTTCAGAAAATTCGTCATTATAATTAAGAGATTTTTTATAAGACTCATTTTCAGAAAAATTGCAATTTTTCTTATCATAAATATTGCAGAAATTCGATAATTTTATATTTATATTTTCATTATTATCAGATTTTAATTTTTTTAAATTATATCTGTTATTTTTTTGTGAAATTAAATAATTTTCATTTTTTTCATTTAACGAATTAGTAGAACTATTGAGTTCACTAAATGTCATATCATTTTTTTTTAAAAAAAAATTATTTTTGTCTTTACCCTTCAAAATACTATATGTATTTGGATATGCTTTATTAATTAAATTATCTGATGCATTCATATTAAAATAGCAATCGTAATTCTCATTTTTTGAAAAATTTAAAAAATTTAATTCATTAAAATTTTTTCTATAATTATCAAAATTAATTGTTTCGAATGACTCTAATCTATTGTTTTCATTATTAACAGGAGAAGAATTTATGTTATAATATATTCTTTCATTTTCTAGTAATACTTTTTCTTTATTTTTTTTGTCATCATGAGAATTAATTTTATATGAATCATTTATTTGTTCTTTTGCAATATTTCTTTTTTTGTTTTTTTCAGAACCCATATTTTTATATATAGTTTCTTTATATTGATCATTCACAGGAGTTAAAGGAAAGCACGTGTTTTCACTATAATCAATTAAATTTTTTCGTAAAAATGTTGAATCAATATAATTATTGTTATAAATTCCATTTAAATCATAATTATCGTTACCCTTTTTATAATTTAAAATATTATTTTTCTCCAAATACTTTTTTAAGTTTATATTGTTTATATCAATATCATTATTAATAAGAAAATTTTTATCAACTTCTTCTTGTATTTCTTTATCATTTATATTATCAACCATTTTATTAATAGTACAATTTTTATTTGAATTATTTATAAAAATTTTATCAAACATTCTATTTTTATCATTATTGATATCATATATAATTCCTCCTTTATTCTTCATATATTGTTCCTTAACTAATTCCTTAAACTCATTCGTATTTTTTTCTACCTCTACTTCCTTTATATAACTCTTTGAAATATTTTTTTTTTGCTCTATTTTTTCAGTTGAAATTTTCAATAATTTTTTTTTATTTTCATCATCTCTTTTTTTTTCTTTTATTTGTTCCTCACATTTAGGGCTATTTATATTCATCTCCTTTTTATTATTTTTCTTAAGAGTTTCTTTCTTATAATAAGGGATATTCATATTTTCATTATATGAGTTATTTAGTATACAAAAATTTTTACTTTCATTCTTATTTTCAGTTTTATCATACTTGTTTTCATAACTATTAAAGTGAGATTCTTCTCCTTCTATATTATCCTTTTTATATTTATTTGTATTATGTATAATTTGATTATCTAATTCTTGTAAATTTAAGCTACCAATTTTTTCTTTTTCCTTAATATTTTTATTATAAAATTTAAAAAAATTATTAGATTCGTCACAATTAATTGAATTTATAATAAAGTCATCATTATTTGATGATATGAAAGTATTTTTTTTGTATGAATTAAAAATGTTATTATTTGATACTGGCTCATAGTTTACAGAAATATTATTTTTCTCACAATTATTTGTATCTTCTAATTTAAAATTATTTTTAGCATCAAATGGATTAATTGAATTATGTATGCTGATTATATTTTTTTCTTTAAAAGATTCATCATAAAATTTTTCACATATTGAACTTTTATTTAATAAATTAAAATTATCCAAATGATATATTATTTTATTTACATTATCATTCTTAGTTTTAGCATTAATATCATCATAAATATTATAACCTATGCATTTCTTTTTGTTCTCTTTATTTTTTTTAGAGTTTAAATAACAGTTATTCATTTTATCATTAATTATTTTATTTTTTATATATTTCATTTTCTCTTCCTTTACATTATTTTTTATATTTAATTTGTTATTTAAATTAGAATATAAATTAATTTTGTTATTATCTCTAGTACTATTATTAATAAAGCTATATTTATTACTTGTACTTTTAACCTCTGTAGTATAATTATCATTTTCTTTATTAATAAAACATTTCTCATTATTATTATTATTTTCTACAATAATAGAAGGTTTTTCCTCATGAATTGAAGTGTTATTATCATCATTAATATTAAGATTTTCATTAATACAATAATTTATATTATTCTTTAAAACACCATAAGAGCAATTTTTAACATTATTACTATTGTAAAAATTGTTGTATTCTTTATTTGTTTGATTAAAAAAATTCAAACTATTACTACTGCTTTTTTTCTCTAATTTATAAACATTTTCATTTGATTTATTAATAAATTTTGAAATATTCTTAAGTTGTCTAGAAAAATAATTTTTTTTTATATTTATTAAGTTAAAATAATATTTTTTATTTTTAAATGGAAGTAAAATTTTTTTGTAATCGTTACTATTCTCATAACAATTTATAAATATTTTTTTTTTATTATTAAAAAACGAAATTGCATAATTCTTTATAATGTTATTTATTAAACTATTAGAATTAAAACTATTATTTCTTTTCAAATTTTTTCTATAAAATAATATATATTTAAATGGTTTTATTCTAAAATAATATTTGTAAATATTTCCTAGAGGCACATCATATAAATAACTATGCTTAAAATTATTATTTTTTTTTACCTTTTTCCACTCATTTTTTGTGAAAATTTTTTTTTCTTCTTTGTTTAAAACATTTTTAAATTTTTTCTTATTTCTAATATTTATAAAATTATTCGTTTTTTCTTTTTTTTTATTTACTTCAGAATTATTTTTTATATAATTTATATTGTTGTATCTAAGATCTAAGATATTTTTCTCATACATATTTTTTTCATCTATTTTATTATAATTCTCTATTGAGTTTTTTTTCAAATTGTTATTTGTTTTAAAAATATTACTTTTTTTATATAAGGAACTTTTTTTAATTTTTTCTAAACATTTTTCAATTTCCTTTATTCTTCTCTTGGCTTTAATATAGATACTCATAGTATCTATCTTATTAGCATAAATTTTAATTAAATTTTCTTTTTTTTTTTTAAAACCATTTTCCCCATTATTTACATATGGGTAGTTATTTTCTTCACATGAATTATACATTTTACTATCTTTTAAGATATAATTATTTAATGGATTCAAAAATTTTTTAAAATAATTTTTATCCTTTTTAAATTCCTCATTAACATATATGTCATTTTTATATTTCTCAAATTTATATATATTATTATTGATATTAATCCTTAAGCATTTTAAGTAATGATATTCTTCTAATAACAAAATTTTTAGTTTATTCTTGTATCTTTTATAAAAAGACAATATCTCCATAAGTATTTTTTTTTTACTTTTATATTTGTTGTTACTGTCATTTTTAAGAAGTATATCTTCTTGATCATTATGTTTAAGTTTATTTTTATCTTTATGTATATATTTAGTATTTTTCTTATATTTTTTTCTATTAAACATTTCATTTCTTTTTTCATTTGTCTCAAATGATGAATAAATACTCGATAAATCATCAATAATATTTTTTCTTATTTCTTCATAATTATTCAAGTTGAAATTATCTAATGGTATTGTATTTTTTTTTATATTCTCACATTTTTCAATGGAAGATTTTCTATTTATAAAATTAGACTTATTTACATAATTATATATTTTGTGATTTAATAAATCTGATTTATTCGAATTCATAACATAACTTTTAGAATTATTTAAATTTATCATATTATCATTTGATAAATTATGAGATAATTTTTCTTCACTTGAATTCCTCAGAGAGCAATTTATATCTGATTTTATTCCCTTATACAGTTTATCTTTTTTATCTCTTTTTACAGTTAATTTTTTATCATTCCCATAATATGCACTTTCCATTTCTCCATTGCTAATCATATGTTCGACAAATTTATCTTCATTTAATTTTTCTTTTAGGTTATTTTTAATTATTTCTTTTAAATGACTATTAACCGTAGTAAACTTACATTTATTTGTTTTATGCAAATCTTCTTTCATTATATTATTATTATTATTATTATTATTATTAATGTAATTGATGTTAACATTATTATGAATTCTGCATTCCTTTAATACATTATCATTATATTTAATCTTATCTTTACTATTTTTTTCAGGATCAAAATTCTTTGAATTGTTCCGACTACATTTAATACACAAATAAGATTGATAGTTGTTGAGATTTTCTCTTGTATTATTAAAACCTTCTTCACTTATCCTACTTCTTATGTTTTCCATATTTCTATATAAATATTTTTTAAATATATTAATATGTTTTTCTATATTTTTTTTTTTATATTTTTTTAGAGTAGAAAAATGAATGTTAATTTTTTTTTTTTTTTTTTTTAAAACTAAAGTTTGAAATTTATTGAAAGGAGACTCACTTAATTTACATAAAAGTTTTTCTTTTAATGGATTTTTAATATAACTTACTTTTTTAGAATAATATTTTTCTTTCCTCTTTTTATCAAAAATATCTTTATTAAGTAAAATTTGATTAGGAGAGTTGCACTTATTTTTAAAAATAAAATCATTGTTGTTCTTTAAGTTATCTATATAATTATCAAACATTTTAAAATATAATTTTCTTCCTTTCAAACTACTGAATTTATTATTCTTATTTTTTTTGGAAGCATAAGAATATATTTTACAAAAATGTTGATAAGAATATTCTTTATTTTTTCTCTCATTTTTAAATTTTCTCATTCTTTCTTTATTACTCATGTAAAAATTTCCACATCCTATTTTATAATTATCAATACAAAAGCATTTATTATTATTTATATTGTTATAATTACAATTTATATCGTTTTCATTATTTAATGTATTATTATTAGTTTCATACGTATTCTTTTTTACTATTTTTTTTTTTTTATTATGAATTTTTTTCTCTTTAAATTTTTTATACGATATATTTTCAATTTTATATTTCTTTTCTTTATCATCATCATTATTTTTAATATAAGAATTATAGTTACTATTTTGTTCACAATTCATAAAATGCTTTTTGGAATTTATATTTAAGTATTCATTTACATTATTATTCAAGTTACCTAGTATGTTTTCTTTTCTATATTTTTTTTCTACCTCATGTTTTTCTTCTTTATCATTTTTTTCTTTCATCTCATCTTTTATTTCCTCCTTATATTCTTCTTCCTTTCTTTCTTCTTTATCATTCTTTTCTTTCTTCTCATCTTTTTTTTCCTCCTTATATTCTTCTTCCTTTCTTTCTTCTTCTTCTTCTTCTTCTTCATTTTTTTCTTTCTTTTCATCTGTTTCTTCTTGTTCTTCTATTTCTTCCTTTATTTCATTACTATTTTTAAAATTAGGATGCATAACATTTAAATTTTTATTTTTATGATTGTTAAAGTTTTCGGAACTTTCATTTTCGGAACTAAATGAAATGCTATGGATACTTTGAGAATTATAATTTTTATTTTTAAATTTTAAATTTGAAATTATTTGCTTATTATCATCTAAAACTTTTTTCAATTCAATAACAGACTCACTTAAATGATTTTTTTTAACATTATTAAGATTTTTATTTTTTATTTTTTTATTTTTGTTTTTTATTTTTTCCTCTGTAATGTTTTTAAATATTCTTTGAAATAATTTACTGTTATAGGAAAGTAAATTATCTTGATTATCTTCTTTATTCATAAAAAAAATATTATCATTTCTATGTTTATTATCTAAGTTTTTATTCTCTCTCAATTTTTTATTTATAAAAATACTTGTGTTTTTATTAACTTCATTTGGGTTTTCTTTAAAATTACTTTCTTTATCCTTCTTTTTTAAAAAATTATGAGATACTGTTTGAATATCACATTTTTCTCTTAAATGTGTAAAATCTTTATAAATTGGTTTATCATTTGTTTTTAATTTTGCTCCATATTTTTGTATTTCTCTTATATTTTTTTTAGATTCAGCTAATTCATTTACTAAACTTTAAATAAAAAAAAAAAAAAAAAAAAATGTATATATTTGATGAAGTTATAATTATATAATAAAAACAGTATATAATAAAACTTTATTATATATATTGATCAAACATATATTTATTTGTAACTATGTAATAACCTAACATATACATATTATTTTTACTGATTATGTAAAATTTTATATATTTTTATATAAAATGTATATATGTATTTAAATAAGATATACATATAACATAATGAAAATTGAATAAATTGAAAATTTTATATTTTTTTTATTTTTTGAAACATATATGCATTTAAACAAATTATTAATATTTATTTTTTTCTATGATATATTTTCATACTTTTCTAAATTTTTATCTTGAGTGGGAGTTAACGAAAAATGTTTCTGTATGTGCATATTACATTGAAACAAAAATTTTAACTAATGTAAATATCATTCCTACATATATTAAAGACTTTACACAATTTTATCTTATTATATTTTTATGTATATTTTTCTTTTTTTTATTTTTGTCTTTTTACTTTTATTTTTAATATTTTTATTTTTATTTTATTTTTTTTGTTTATCAAAATATTAAATTCATTTAGATATCATTTTATTTGCGTATCTCCAAATTTTTGTATTTATAAAAATATTAAATTCTTTAGAATAATTTTAAAATTCATTTCCTCTTAAGGAATACATTAAAACGATAATAGTTATATATATATATATATATACAGTTAAATTTTAAATACAGTGGCTTTTTAAATAAATTTTGTATATTTTTTAATATAATTTTAAATATGCTATAATATTTGTTTATCTTTTTAATAAATACATTTTTAAAATTACTTGAAAGATATTGAAACTGTATTACTAAAATTATAAAAAATTTATATATTTTGTTCAATTAGTAACATATAACAAATAAAAATATATTGTATATATATTTATATATTTGGTTCAGTAAATAATTTTTTATTATAATTATTATGTTAAATGTAAAAAAAAAAAAAAAAAAATAAAATAAAATAAGATAAGATAAAATATATATTATTTAGGAAAATTAAAAAAGAAAATAAAATTTTTACATATAAAAAAAAAAATGAAATGAAATGCGAACAATATAAGTTTTCTTGATAAATTACACATGAACTAAATAAAAAAACATTTATTTTTTCCTTTTAATCACAAATAATATTTAAGTAAAATATTAATATATATTTTAAACTATCAAATATTAAAGCAATTTTTAAAGAAAAAAAATTCATTTCATATGAATTATAATATAATTTTTATTTTACAATGATACTAGAATTGGTACAAAAAAAAAAAAAAAAAATGTGTTTTCAATTACATATGAATTTTATTTTCTGTAAACATAAAATTGGTATACATTATATATTCAATGCAAGAAAATTATTTGTTCATAATTTTTATATTTTAGTAATTCATTTTCTTTTATATTATAAATTAAAATTATCATTAATAAGAAAATAATAAATTTCCAATCTTTAAAAATATTTGTTCTTAAATATTTAAAATATATATAAATTTCTTAGATATACTATTTTTATATTATGGCTAGAAAAAAATAAATTAGGACACGATATTTTGTTCATTTATTTTTGTTCACTGTCTATTTTTTATTTTTTTCTGAAGAAAATAATATGTTATCCATTAATATCCTTTTAAACATATTGAACTATATTTATATATATATATATATAAGGATAAATAAAAGTAATATTTTTTATTATCTAAAAATAATTTCAAAAATTTTAGATACAATACATTTACATATTACATATGTATTTATGACCAACTTTCATCATTGTATCCAATTTCACCACCTATAATATCCCTTCCTTTCTCTTCGCATAATAAAGTATCTGAATTACCTTGAAATTCTAAATTATTTAAATTTTCATTTTCCTCAAAATTATTACTATGATACTTTTTGAAATAATACATAACTCCTAAAGCTATTATAGTTCCAGCTAAAGTGGACATACCTGCATATTTTATTGCTTTAACATAATTGAATTTACCTTTTTTATTTTCATTTCCATTTTCATGTTCATTTTGGTTTTTACTTTCATTTAACGTATGTGCTATATCTTTTTGAAGTTGTTCATCTAAAAGTTTATGAACTTCATTAGACATATTTTTTGGGAAAGGATTCACCTCATCATTTGAATCTATGATAAAATTATTCTGACCAACAATAATAATTTTGTTAGGTTCAATTTTTCCATTTTTTGACTTTTTATAAAGTAATTTATGAATACTCTTTGTATCTGCGTAATATTTATATGGATATTCATTTTTACTATTTGGTACCATTTTCCTATGTTCTACATAATCACTAAGGGTTTCTAGTTTTTCATTTATATTATCATTAATTTTTTTGCCATTACTTTCGTTATTATATTCTTTTATGACGTCATCAATTAAGTTATTAATATTTCTTTCTTCTTTATGTTCGGTTGCTAATTTAAGTTTATTGGATTCTCCTTGTGATGATTTCTCCTCTATATCTTTTATAAATGTGGAATCTGAATTTTTATCAATGTTACCTGATAGTTCATTATTATATTCTATGTCATTATTCTTATGTGACATACCATCTATTTTTTCTTTTATTTTTACTTCATTTTCCTTTTCAGGCTGTTTAGAAGTATTTTTTATTACATGACCTTCACTTTTATTATCTATTTCTTTTTTTTCATGTGATGATATACTGACACTTTCATTATCATCTTCATTATTATTACGATTTTTTATATCTATTTTTTCTATATCAACTACATTTGCATCATTTTGATCTATGGTATTAACTAATTTATTTTGTTTTACAGGAGTTTCTTTACTTTTTTTTTCACTTCCTATTTTATCAACAACTATATCTTCATTTATCTCACTATTTTCCTTTTGACTCTCATCTTCATTTTTATTTATATTATCATTTGATGCATGATCTTCCATATTTATATTTTCTTCTCTTTCTATTTGATCTTCATCTTTCTTTATATCTAAAGAATGTTTTATTTCATTAGATTTTTCATTATCTTCATTTTCCTTATCAATATGTTTATTTGGACTTTGATTTTTATTACTTACTGTTTCATCATCAGTTGGATATTTGTCATTTGGTTTTTTATATTCTTCACTAATTAATTTCTGATTTTTTCCATTAGTATCGTCTAAATATTTATTTGCATCTATATTATCACTAAATTTCTCATTTATCGGGTCACTTTTTAGCTGATCGGCATTTTCTTTTTCACCTGGTATTTGATATTCTTTAACATTTTCATCTGATATTTCATGTTTTTTAATAGTTTCATCTTGTATTTTATGTTCCCTAATGCTATTATCTAATAGTTTATTTTCTCTTATTGTTTCAATTGATGGTTGAAGTTTTGTAGTATTTTCTTCAGGAAATTTATGTTCATTTAGTGATCCACTTAATGTTTTATTTATTTCACTTATATTGGTATTATTTGCTTGATTTTTATTGTGTGTTAATCGCATTTCATTTTGATCACCATAAATTGTTTCACCTTTATTATTTTCTCCACTTTCATCTATATCTGGTAGTTTATCTCCATTCACATATCTGTCAGGCGATTGATATCCATTTATCAGTTTATTAGGTAAATAATATTTGATTGTCATTTCATCTAATTTTTCAAGTTCTTCATTTATATTAGCATCATTTGTTTGATTATTTTTGTGTATTGAAAAACTTCCAGTTTCTTCATAATTAATGGTTTCTTTTTTTTTTTCTTTATTTGTTTCTGTATGTAGTGTATCATGCTCACCTACTTCTCTTGGAGTTTGATCTCCTTTATTTATATCATATTTAAGTTCTTCATTTTCATTAGATACGATGTAATTTTTTGTTTGAACTTCGTTTTTTTGTTGTTTTTCCTCATCTTCATTCATTTCTTTTTTTCCTAGTAATTGATGGTTTACTATTTCTTCATCATGAATTTTTTTTTTACTTATTTCAGTATGCATATTGTCTTTTTCTGAATCTATTTTTTTATCAATTTCTTCATCTTTTCCTATGTTTTCTTTTAGTCCATTTTTTTCTTTGTTTATTTTAGTTGGAGTAATATATTCTTTTTTTATTATATCACTATCCTTATGATTCTCATGAATTGTCTTTTGATTTTCTTTCATATAATCTTCTTCATGCTTATGAATTTCCATATCATTAGAATCTTTACTTTCACTATCTGAAATAGAATTAATTTTATGATCATTATCACTTTGTTTACTTTCTGTTGGATTTTTAGGCAGATTTTTACTTGGTATATTGTATATATTTTCTCCTAATACTTGGTTTTCATCATCTATATTTTTATCATCAATTTTATGTTCATTTATTTTATTATTTGTCTCTCTATATATATCTACATTTTCTAATGTAATATTTTTTTCAGTTTTTTCTTTATCTGGCAATTGATGATTGCTTGAGGTATCATTTGATATTTTATCATTGTCATATACACTAGGACCACTAATTTGATTTTTATTAGATATATTATGATGTTTTGAATGATCATTATGAAATATTTCTTCTTCTTTATCATCATCATTGTTCATTTTTTTATCTTGTTTTCCATGTTCTCTTGTTTCTTCACTGATTTCTTGTTTTTCTCCATCGATATTATCACTAGTTATTTGATGTTCATAAGTTAATTTATCATTCTTGTTTTGATCAGAATGGAATATTTCTTCTTCTTTATCATCATCATTTTTCATTTTTTTATCTTGTTTTCCATATTCTCCTGTTTCTTCACTGATTTCTTGTTTTCCATGTTCTTTTGTTTCTTCAATGATTTCTTGTTTTCCTCCATTCATATTATCACTAGATATTTGGTCTTCATTAGATAATGAATCATTCTTATTTTGATCATTATTAATTGTTTCTTTTGTTATATCATTTTCATTTATTTTTTCAACTTGTGAATTAAGATCTTTTGTTGTTTTACTGATTTCTTGTTTTTCTCCATTGATATTACCATCAGTTTGATGTTTATTAGTTAATGTATCATTATTATTTTGATCAAAATGAAATATTTCTTCTTCTTCATCATCATCATTTTTCATTTTTTTATCTTGTTTTCCATATTCTCCTGTTTCTTCACTGATTTCTTGTTTTCCAAGTTTTTCTGTTTCTTCGTTGATTTCTTGTTTTCCATGTTCTTTTGTTTCTTCATTGATTTCTTGTTTTCCTCCATTCATATTATCACCACTTTGATGTTCATTAATTAATGTATCATTCTTGTTTTGATCAGGATGAAAAGTTTCTTCTCCTTTATCATCATCATTATTCATTTTTTTATCTTGTTTTCCATGTTCTTTTGTTTCTTCATTGATTTCTTGTTTTCCTTCCTCGATATTATCATAGGTTTGATGTTCATTAGTTAATTTATCATTCTTGTTTTGATCAAAATGAAATATTTCTTCTTCTTTATCATAATCATTGTTCATTCTTTTATCTTGTTTTCCATGTTCTCTTATTATTTTACTAATTTCTTTATTTATTCCATTAATATTATCATAAGTTATTTGGTCTTCATTAGATAATGAATCATTATTATAATGATCGATATGAATTGTTTCTTTTTTTGTATCATTTTCATTTATTTTTTCAACTTGTGAATTAGGATCTTTTGTTGTTTTACTGATTTCTTGTTTTCCAAGTTTTTCTGTTTCTTCACTGATTTCTTGTTTTTCTCCATCGATATTATCATAAGTTTGATGTTCATAAGTTAACTTATCATTCTTGTTTTGATCAGAATGAAATATTTCTTCTTCTTTATCATCATCATTTTTCATTTTTTTATCATGTTTTCCATGTTCTTCTGTTTCTTCACTAATTTCTTGTTTTCCATGTTCTTTTGTTTCTTCATTGATTTCTTGTTTTCCTCCATCGATATTATCACTTATTTGATGTACATTAGTTAATGAATCATTATTATCTTGATCGTTATTAATTGTTTTCTTTGTTATATCATTTTCATTTATTTTTTCATCTGGTGAATTAGGATCTTTTATAGTTTTACTAATTTCTTGTTTTCCATGTTCTTCTGTTTCTTCACTAATTTCTTTTTTTCCATGTTCTTTTGTTTCTTCATTGATTTCTTGTTTTTCTCCATTCATATTATCACTAGATATTTGGTCTTCATTAGATAATGAATCATTCTTATATTGATCGTTATTAATTGCTTCTTGTGTTATATCATTTTCATTTATTTTTTCAACTTGTGAATTAGGATCTTTTATAGTTTTACTGGTTTCTTGTTTTCCTCCATTCATATTATTACTATTTTGATGTTCACTAGTTAATGTATCATTATTATTTTGATCAATATGAAATATTTCTTCTTCTTTATCATCATCATTTTTCATTTTTTTATCTTGTTTTCCATGTTCTCCTGTTTCTTCAATGATTTTTTGTTTTACATGTTCTTCTGTTTCTTCACTGATTTCTTGTTTTCCTCCATCGATATTATCATAAGTTTGATGTTCATAAGTTAACTTATCATTCTTGTTTTGATCAGAATGAAATATTTCTTCTTCTTTATCATCATCATTGTTCATTCTTTTATCATGTTTTCCATGTTCTTTTGTTTCTTCATTGATTTCTTGTTTTCCTCCATTCCTATTATCACCACTTTGATGTTCATAAGTTAATTTATCATTCTTGTTTTGATCCGAATGAAATGTTTCTTCTTTATCATCATTATTCATTTTATTATCTTTTTTTCCATGTTCTTCTGTTTCTTCACTGATTTCTTGTTTTCCTCCATCGATATTATCACTTATTTGATGTACATTAGTTAATGAATCATTATTATCTTGATCGTTATTAATTGTTTTCTTTGTTATATCATTTTCATTTATTTTTTCATCTGGTGAATTAGGATCTTTTATAGTTTTACTAATTTCTTGTTTTTCTCCATCGATATTACCATCAATTTGATGTACATTAGTTAATGAATCATTATTATTTTGATCGTTATTAATTGTTTTTTTTGTTATATCATTTTCATTTATTTTTTCATCTGGTGAATTAGGATCTTTTATAGTTTTACTAATTTCTTGTTTTTCTCTATCGATATTATCATAAGTTTGATGTTCATTAGTTAATTTATCATTCTTGTTTTGATCAAAATGAAATATTTCTTCTTCTTTATTGTCACCATTGTTCATTTCTTTATCTTGTTTTCCATGTTCTCTTATTATTTTATCGATTTCATTATTTACTCCACTCACATTATCACTAGTTTTTTGATGTTCATTAATTAATGTGCCTTTCTTATTTTGATCGTTATTAATTGTATCTTTTGTAGTATCATTTTCATTTATTTTTACAACTTGTGAATTAGGATCTTTTGTTGTTTTACTGATTTCATGTTTTCCTCCATTCATATTATCACCACTTTGATGTTCATTAGTTAATTTATCATTCTTTTTTTGATCAGAATGAAACGTTTCTTCTATATCATCATCATTTTTCATTTTTTTATCTTGTTTTCCATGTTCTCTTATTATTTTATCGATTTCATTATTTACTCCACTCACATTATCACTAATTTTTTGATGTTCATTAATTAATATGCCTTTCTTATTTTGATCGTTATTAATTGTTTCTTTAGTTATATCATTTTCATTTATTTTTTCATCTTGTGAATTAGGATATTTTGTTTCTTTACTGATTTCTTGTTTTCCATGTTCTCTTGTTTCTTCACCGATTACTTGTTTTCCTCCATTCATATTATCACCACTATGATGTTCATTAATTAATGTATCATTCTTGTTTTGATAAGAGTGAAATGTTTCTTCTTTATCATCATCATTTTTCATTTTAATATCTTGTTTTCCATGTTCTTCTGTTTCTTCACTGATTTCTTGTTTTCCGTGTTCTTTTGTTTCTTCATTGATTTCTTGTTTTCCTCCATTCATATTATCACCACTTTGATGTTCATTAATTAATGTATCATTCTTGTTTTGATCAGGATGAAATATTTCTTCTTCTTTATCATCATCATTGTTCATTTTTTTATCATGTTTTCCATTTTCTCTTATTATTTTATCGATTTCTTGTTTTCCATGTTCTTTTGTTTCTTCATTGATTTTTTGTTTTCCTCCATCGATATTATCATAAGTTTGATTTTCATTAGTTAATTTATCATTCTTGTTTTGATCAAAATGAAATATTTCTTCTTCTTTATCATCATCATTTTTCATTTTTTTATCTTGTTTTCCATGTTCTTCTGTTTCTTCACTGATTTCTTGTTTTTCTCCATCGATATTACCATCAGTTTGATATTTATTAGTTACTGTATCATTATTATTTTGATCAAAATGAAATATTTCTTCTTCTTTATCATCATCATTGTTCATTTTTTTATCATGTTTTCCATTTTCTCTTATTATTTTATCGATTTCTTGTTTTCCATGTTCTTTTGTTTCTTCATTGATTTTTTGTTTTCCTCCATTCATATTATCACCACTATGATGTTCATTAATTAATGTATCATTCTTGTTTTGATAAGAGTGAAATGTTTCTTCTTTATCAACATCATTTTTCATTTTTTTATCTTGTTTTCCATGTTCTTCTGTTTCTTCACTGATTTCTTGTTTTTCTCCATTCATATTATCACCACTTTGCTGTTCATAAGTTAATTTATCATTCTTGTTTTGATCAGAATGAAATGTTTCTTCTTTATCATCATTATTCATTTTATTATCTTGTTTTCCATGTTCTTCTGTTTCTTCACTGATTTCTTGTTTTTCTCCATCGATATTACCATCAGTTTGATGTTTATTAGTTAATGTACCATTATTATTTTGATCAGAATGAAATATTTCTTCTTCTTTAACATCATCATTTTTCATTTTTTTATCATGTTTTCCATGTTCTTCTGTTTCTTCACTAATTTCTTGTTTTCCATGTTCTTTTGTTTCTTCATTGATTTTTTGTTTTCCTCCATCGATATTATCATAAGTTTGATGTTCATAAGTTAACTTATCATTCTTGTTTTGATCCGAATGAAATGTTTCTTCTTTATCATCATTATTCATTTTATTATCTTGTTTTCCATGTTCTTTTGTTTCTTCATTGATTTCTTGTTTTCCGTGTTCTTTTGTTTCTTCATTGATTTCTTGTTTTCCTTCCTCGATATTATCATAGGTTTGATGTTCATTAGTTAATTTATCATTCTTGTTTTGATCAAAATGAAATATTTCTTCTTCTTTATCATAATCATTGTTCATTCTTTTATCTTGTTTTCCATGTTCTCTTATTATTTTACTAATTTCTTTATTTATTCCATTAATATTATCATAAATTATTTGGTCTTCATTAGATAATGAATCATTATTATAATGATGGATATGAATTGTTTCTTTTTTCGTATCATTTTCATTTATTTTTTCAACTTGTGAATTAGGATCTTTTGTTGTTTTACTGATTTCTTGTTTTCCAAGTTTTTCTGTTTCTTCACTGATTTCTTGTTTTTCTCCATCGATATTACCATCAGTTTGATGTTTATTAGTTAATGTATCATTATTATTTTGATCAAAATGAAATATTTCTTCTTCTTTATCATCATCATTTTCCATTTTTTTATCTTGTTTTCCATATTCTCCTGTTTCTTCATTGATTTCTTGTTTTCCTCCATTCATATTATCACCACTATGATGTTCATTAATTAATGTATCATTCTTGATTTGATCAGGATGAAATATTTCTTCTTCTTTATTATCATCATTGTTCATTCTTTTATCATGTTTTCCATGTTCTTTTGTTTCTTCATTGATTTCTTGTTTTCCTCGATCGATATTATCATAAGTTTGATGTTCATAAGTTAATTTATCATTATTGTTTTGATCCGAATGAAATGTTTCTTCTTTATCATCATTATTCATTTTATTATCTTGTTTTCCATGTTCTTTTGTTTCTTCATTGATTTCTTGTTTTCCGCCATCGATATTATCATAAGTTTGATTTTCATTAGTTAATTTATCATTCTTGTTTTGATCAAAATGAAATATTTCTTCTTCTTTATCATCATCATTTTTCATTTTTTTATCTTGTTTTCCATGTTCTCCTGTTTCTTCACTGATTTTTTGTTTTATATGTTCTTTTGTTTCTTCACTGATTTCTTGTTTTCCTCCATTCATATTATCACTAGATATTTGGTCTTCCTTAGATAATGAATCATTATTATAATGATCGATATGAATTGTTTCTTTTTTTGTATCATTTTCATTTATTTTTTCATTTGGTGAATTAGGATCTTTTATAGTTTTACTGATTTTTTGTTTTTCTCCATCGATATTATCACCACTATGATGTTCATTAATTAATATATCATTCTTGTTTTGATAAGGATGAAATATTACTTCTTCTTTATCATCATCATTTTTCATTTTTTTATCTTGTTTTCCATGTTCTTTTGTTTCTTCATTGATTTCTTGTTTTCCTCCATCGATATTATCATAAGTTTGATTTTCATTAGTTAATTTATCATTCTTGTTTTGATCAAAATGAAATATTTCTTCTTCTTTATCATAATCATTGTTCATTCTTTTATCTTGTTTTCCATGTTCTCTTATTATTTTACTAATTTCTTTATTTATTCCATTAATATTATCATAAGTTATTTGGTCTTCATTAGATAATGAATCATTATTATAATGATCGATATGAATTGTTTCTTTTTTTGTATCATTTTCATTTATTTTTTCAACTTGTGAATTAGGATCTTTTGTTGTTTTACTGATTTCTTGTTTTCCAAGTTTTTCTGTTTCTTCACTGATTTCTTGTTTTTCTNTAATATATCATTCTTGTTTTGATAAGGATGAAATATTACTTCTTCTTTATCATCATCATTTTTCATTTTTTTATCTTGTTTTCCATGTTCTTTTGTTTCTTCATTGATTTCTTGTTTTCCTCCATCGATATTATCATAAGTTTGATTTTCATTAGTTAATTTATCATTCTTGTTTTGATCAAAATGAAATATTTCTTCTTCTTTATCATAATCATTGTTCATTCTTTTATCTTGTTTTCCATGTTCTCTTATTATTTTACTAATTTCTTTATTTATTCCATTAATATTATCATAAGTTATTTGGTCTTCATTAGATAATGAATCATTATTATAATGATCGATATGAATTGTTTCTTTTTTTGTATCATTTTCATTTATTTTTTCAACTTGTGAATTAGGATCTTTTGTTGTTTTACTGATTTCTTGTTTTCCAAGTTTTTCTGTTTCTTCACTGATTTCTTGTTTTTCTCCATCGATATTACCATCAGTTTGATGTTTATTAGTTAATGTATCATTCTTGTTTTGATCAGGATGAAATATTTCTTCTTCTTTATCATCATCATTTTTCATTTTTTTATCTTGTTTTCCATATTCTCCTGTTTCTTCACTGATTTCTTGTTTTCCGTGTTCTTTTGTTTCTTCATTGATTTCTTGTTTTCCTCCATTCATATTATCACCACTTTGATGTTCATTAATTAATGTATCATTCTTGATTTGATAAGGATGAAATATTTCTTCTTCTTTATCATCATCATTTTTCATTTTTTTATCTTGTTTTCCATGTTCTTTTGTTTCTTCATTGATTTCTTGTTTTCCTCGATCGATATTATCATAAGTTTGATGTTCATAAGTTAATTTATCATTATTGTTTTGATCCGAATGAAATGTTTCTTCTTTATCATCATTATTCATTTTATTATCTTGTTTTCCATGTTCTTCTGTTTCTTCACTGATTTCTTGTTTTCCGTGTTCTTTTGTTTCTTCATTGATTTCTTGTTTTCCTCCATTAATATTATCACTAGATATTTGGTCTTCATTAGATAATGAATCATTCTTATATTGATCGTTATTAATTGCTTCTTGTGTTATATCATTTTCATTTATTTTTTCAACATGTGAATTAGGATCTATTATTTCTTTACTATTTGCTTGATTTTCTCCATTCAAATGATTTTCGTTTATCAATTTTCCTGATAAATAATATTTGTTTAAAAATTCATCTGATAAGTATTGTCCTCTTATACTTTCATTTTGTTCTGTATTATTTTTTCTTACATTATCGTTGCTAATTTGATGCTCATTTGCTATTTGTTCACTTGGAATTTTATATTTGCTTATATGCTCTATTTCATCTGTATCGTCATCAAATGTATGATGTAATAAGTGATATTTTTCATTTTTATTCTTATTTGAAGTTTCATCGTATTCATTTATTTTGTCATCTGCATATTGATGTTTTTTAAATAACTCTTCAGTTTCCCTATTACCTAGTTCATTTATATCTTCTTTTGATAGCACGTTTGTTTTTTTTTTTTCTTCCGAAACTTGAATATTATGATTTATTAATCCATCTCCTTCTTTATAATTATCTGAATTATTATATTTATTTTTATATTCTTCGATATCCATTCCATATTGGTGTTGATAATCATCTATCCATTCTCCCTCTATGTAATATCCATTTACCCATCTTCCTGGTAACTGATATCCGTTTCGCTCTTTACTGTGTATTCTATTTTTACCTATCCAATTATTTGATAGTTGATTTATTTTCTCAGTTCCAAATGGTAACTCATCTTCTACTATTTCTTCTTTTATTGGATCGACTTTTATCCCATTATCTTCTACATTTTCTGTACCTCTTCTTAGATAATTTTTTTTATTTCCTATTCTTTCTTTTGCACTTTCAATTTGACCTTGTTTATTTAATTTTTCATTTTCTTCTTGATCTTGTGTTTTTCTATAATCACTATAACTTATTCCTTCATTTGATTTATTTCTTTCATCTGTTTCTCCTCCTAATTTTGTATTTTCTTCAGTTATTTCTAAATCATCTTTTTGATCCATACTATTAGTTTCAACGTTTTTTTCATATTCTTGAAGTTTATTATAATCAGGATTTTCATTATATTTTACTTCTGGAGGTAATAAATTAGAATTTATGTTTTTCCTAACATATTCTTGTTTATTTAAATTAAAGTTATCTGATTCATTTATGTTATCTTCATTTTCATCTTGAATTATTTTTTTTTCCTTTTTTTGTTCTTGTTCTTCCTCTATTTTATCCATATCTTCTCTATTTATTTCATTTTGACTTTCATTTTTATCTTCATTTATTTCTTTTTTCTTTTTGTGATCTTCACTTTCCTCAATTTTATGTATATCTTTTTCTTCTGTATCATTTATATTTCTTTCATTTTCATTTTTATCTTCATTTATTTCTTTTTTCTTTTTGTGATCTTCACTTTCCTCTATTTTATGTATATATTTTTCTTCTGTATCATCTATATTTCTTTCATTTTCATTTTTATCATCATATTCGTCATTTATTTTATTTATTTTATCTATTTCTTTTTTATGCATTTTTAAAAGTTCGTACTGTCTTTCTAACATTGATTGTATTTTATTGTCTACTTGTTTTTTTATTTCTATTATTCTTCGTTTATTAGACTGTTCTTCATTTTCTCCTTCTAGATCTTGTTCAATTTTTCTACGTAAAATTCCTTCTATTTCTTCCCTTTCCCTCGTATCGATTATAAGGTTTCTTAATATTTCAGTAAATAATAAATGATCTCCGTTTTCTTTTTGTTCAGATGTACATGGTAGTAAATCATGGCATTCTTCGTAGTTTTCTATTATTTCTCCATATTGAACATAAGGTTTAAATTTATAACCTTTATCACAAATACCTCTGCATTCATATATTTGGCTATTGCAATCTATACGATAATCTTCTTTTATAGCTGTAGTAAAATCAAAAACTCTCCTACAGGTAGGTTTATAATACATACGGAAATTACTAGCTTCACTCATAGTTATTTTAAGAGGAATTTGACGTTCTCTTCTTCTAAATTCACATGGACCAGACCATTCTGACCAATCATTATATCTCGAACAAATAGCTCCATGTTTTAAATGATAACAGAATTTTTTTATTCCAGAAACACTTTTATTATCATATGCTTCATTAACAAAATATGCAATAGGATATTCTACTTCATAATCATATCGAGAATCTGATATGAGATGAATTTTGTCTCTACTAAATGGACTATCCGACGTAAAAAAGAATATACCTACATTTTTACTTCTAATTTCTCTTATATAATTTATTAACTCATCTGAATAATTAGATAAATCATTTGGTGTCATCTTCTTACAAATAATGATAACATTTTTTTCCTTCTCTAGAGATGGATTACCTAGTATATTTTTTTCATAATAATTTTTTAAGGATAAATGTAAATTTGTCTTTTTTGCTGTAGAAGAAATGTGATTTTTCAATAGTGATTTAATTGTTTCAGAAAATAATGACATACGTAGTTTGTCGAGTTTTTCAATTTTTTCATAAACTATATTATCATCATAAATAGATATTCCCATAAAATTCTTTTTATTTGGCCTCATATAATGTGTTGTTCCCACTATCAAGAGCAATAATTTATCTAAAAAAATCTCATTTTGCATTTGTTCTGCACTTATAAGAAAATGAATATTCATTCCTTTACAAAAATCATAGTTAAAATTTACAGAGGATTCATCTTCTACAAAAAAAAAAAAAAAAAAAAAAAGAATTTATTAAAAAATTTGTTAAAATGGAAATACAATCAAATTAAGCATATAATTTTTTTTAAAAAGAATTTTTTAAATGATAGTGCATATCTATGAATATATGAAGATACATATACATGTCATAAAGTTATTTTTATATAAACATTTGTATTATTTTAAAAATGAGAAAAAACATTTTGTAACAAAACAAATTCATATAAATATCTACTTAAAAATTATAAGCACTAATATATAAAAAGTTATCTTAATAGGAATAAATTAATTCTAAATTTTTATAAAATATAGATCATGTTATATTCGATTTTTTCTTACCTAAAAGCACATTTTTTAAACTTGAAACAATAACCAAGAAAAAACCATTAAAAATCGCTAAAATGCTAAAAAAATTCATCTTATATACTAAAAAAAATTATCATAGTAATGACTAGAAAAAATATTTCAATTTTTAAAAATAATAATCATTATATGTCAAATAACGCTAGTGGCATATAATGTAAAATTATATGGTTCTATAGTGATATTTATTTTTAATTTTTATTTTCTTTTATCTTAATTCATATTTTTCTTATTTAGTTTGTTACATCTAATGTAATTTATATACTTTTTAATTATTTTATTTTATTTTATTTTTTTATTATAATTTTAGACTGGTTTTTTTTTTTTTTTTTAATTTCAAACAAAAATTAAGAATAATAAATTCTTATATATATATCATTTATACTATAAAATATAATTTCTTCTATAAAATTTGTCTAGAAGATTCTAAAACGAAACAAGAAAAAAAAAAAAAAAAATTAGCTAATTTACAACTTTAAAAAAAAAAAAATATGGACAGAAATTGAAAAAAAAATTTTAAGCAGGATATGTTTTAACTACATATAAAGAAATGCTAGAATTTGAAAAGAATTTGTATATATTTATATGTGTTACAAGCATAAAATATTTATATAAACTTATAAATGAATGTGTTTTTAATTATATTTCAATTAATACAAATAGAAAAATTTAAACAATGATGATATCAAAATAACACCTCTAGATCTAAAAATAATTGCATGCAAAAATAAAATATAGAAGAAAAACTATATAAATAGATTAGCTCTTTTGAGTTTAAAAAAAGAAAAAAGGCTATCTAATCTTTAGATTTAAATGGAAGAATTTATTTAATTATTTATTTTATATATCTAGTGATTATTTATGTTATTAAGCTAGACCTAAGTTTCCCCTATTACAAAAAAAGGGACTATAAAAAAAAAAAAAAAAAAAAAAAAAAAAAAAAAAAAAAAAAATTATTTTTA
>NW_021628238.1:400174-420570 GCF_900005855.1 Plasmodium gallinaceum | reverse complement strand
TAAAAAAAAAAGGGCTAAAAAAAAAAAAAAAAAAAAAAAAAAAAAACAAATATATCAGACTTATTTTTATATAACAATTTATAGTTTGTAAATTAATTACAAGTATATGTAAAAAAAAAAAAAAAAGAAAATAATAAATTCTTATTATATTATAATTTGATACAATTTTTTTCTTAAAAGTAAATACTTACTTTCGTATGAATAATTGTAATACCTTCTTGGTTGTTGGTCTTTAACATCATTTACATTTTTATTTTTAATTTAAAAATTAAGTAAAAAAATATAATTAATTATTTGTATATTTTTTACATACATTTTTAAAATATTTATTTAAAAAATTTGAAAAAAAATTTTGGTGTATTAAAAAAATGGTCGTAATTTTATCTTCATATTAAATGAAGTTTATTAGGAATTCATTTAAAATTACTTCTAATAAGAAATTTATTAAATTGTTTGAATGGAATTTTATTCATATTAAAGCTCTTAAATTTTTGGTAGACATTTTCATTTTTATAATGAAAGACTTCCTTTATATCCTACTTCTATATATAAAAATTGTCTCATTTAAATAATGAAAAAGGAAAAAGTATATAAAGCATATATATTATTATACGAAGGGTCTTAACATGCATTTACATAATGAATTTTATATATTTTCATTATCGTTTCTAAAACATTTTTATAAATACTTTTTTTTAACAAAGGGTATAGAAAATATAAAATAGTAAAAACTTTAAGAATTTCCTAAATATTTTATCTCTTTGAATAATTATATACAGAATATATATATTACTTTCTTCTATTGTATATTTTTTTTGTATATTTTTATTTTAGAATATTCACATTATGTTTAGAACAAAAATGGATATATTTTTTTTTATAAGATTACTGAAAAAATAAGAATTTTTGTAGATTTTTATAATGAAAATAAAATTTTTTTTTTTTTTTTTTTTTCTTACTAAAAATTATAGAAAATTAGTAGTGTAGTTATTTTTTTAGGTATTGTAGTAATATTAAAACTTACAAAAGTGTATTATTTTGCTTTTCAAAATTATTAACAAGTTTAATAATTTTTCTATTCATTTTTCATGAAATCAATTTTGTACCTCTACTTTTATTTAAAATTTGAAAAAGATTAAATTTTAAAAAAAAAAAAAAAATGATGAACATAGAAAAAAGGATACATCAAATAAATGATTATTATTGTAAAATAATGATATACAATTTTATTTACACATAATTTTTCAAATGTTATTGAAATAAATACAAATATATATATGTGTATATTAAAACTAAACGGAACTTAATTTTTCTTGGTTTCGTATTATTGCTTAAATAAAATAGTATGAGAACTTGAATTTAACAGAAATTATTTAGTGAATAAAATATTTTATAAGGAAAAGTGATTGTATATATATATTTGTATAAGCTTATGTAAAAAAGGAATAGATATAGTGAAAATTTTTTAATATGTTTAAATGAAAAATGTACCTAAGCCATAACAAAACACACAAATTTTCAATTTTTTTTTTTTTTTTTCATTACATTTCACAAAAATGTGGAACTCTTATTTTAAAAATTTTTATAAATGTGTATGAAAATTTTATTAAATAATAAAATTGTATTTTATCTTTTTCATTATTAAAGGAGTTTAAGTATTTTTATTTATTTTTTTTTATACATACCTTAAAAATATTTTTAAAAATAAAAAAATAAAGTGCATATTTACTATTATTTTAAGTAAAAAATTTAAACTTTTTTGATTTAATTATAATATTTAATTTTTTTTGTTTTAATTCCTAAAATTGAATTTGATTATACAAGTAAAAAAAAATATAAGATTCTTTATACTTTAAAAGAAAATGCATGGAAGAAGAGCAAATAACTCGAAAGATGAAGATTTAAAATTAGAAAAGGTTAAAGAATTAATTCCTGTAATGAACGATTTAATAAAAAAGAAAAGAAGAAATACATATGAAAAAGAATATATAGAAACAACTTCTATTATTTTAAAAAAATGTCCTTATATACAAACTTTATGGAATTATAGAAGGGAATATTTTGAATCAATAAAAAATGATTATATTAAAGAAAATAAAGAAAATAAAGAAAATAGTATATCAGAAAAAGGTTATGCATATTTATGAACAAAAAAAAGTAAATTTAAGAATAATTTATATGAGTTTATGCAATTTTTATATTAATTTTATTAAATTTTATGCCATCTAATGTTTATGTTTAAAATTTAGATTTTAATAATAATATACTTATTATTTTTTTTTTAATTTTATTTCGTATAGAGGATGATAGGAAAGATTTCCTTAAAAAAAATTTAGATGAATTAAGAAAAATAATTAAAAATGAAAATATAATGGTTGAAGATATTTTAAAAAAATTTAATAAATGTAATGAATTATGGTTCCATAAATTATGGTTAATAAAATATTCCTTAAAAAATAATCTAATAAATGTTACTGATCTATTAAATGAGTTAGAATATTGCAAAAATTCTTTTCTTAAGGACGATAGAAATTATCATTGTTGGAATTACAGATCTTATATAATATCATGTATAAATATTTCTCATAGAAAATTAGAATATGAAGAAAAAGAAAATGATGATTCAAAAAAAGTGAATTCTGATTTTAATGTTTATAAAGCCAATTATGAGTTATCAAAGGAATTAATTGAATTAAACTTTTCTAATTTTTCAGCTTGGTTCTTGAAATACTCATTAAAAGAGTCATTAATTGATACTAAAGAAGAATTATATTTAATTAAAAATGCTATTTTTACAGACCCATTTGATCAGAGTTTATGGGAATTCTATAGATGGTTTCTTTTTCAAAATGGTAACTACGAAGAAGAAATATTTTTTGTTCTTTTAAATAATGATTGTTTCTATTTTTTTTTTCACAATTTAATTAAAGTAAATTTATCAAAATGTAAATGTTATAATTCAAAACATAATGAAATAAATGGTATCTGGGATAAACAAATTATTACCATAAATAATTCAAGCAATAATTCAGAGTCTTATATATATTTTTTTAAAGTTAATAAAGATGTAAACTTAAGTGAAATTAGATATCTAAAATTTTTTATATATTATTTTAAATATAATATATATAATCCTGATAAAATAAATTACGAAAAAAATATATTACAAGATTTAATAATTGGTCATGATTACTTAAATGAAGAAAATAAATTTGAATACGTTATTAATTATGAAATCGATTTTCAAAAATTTTCAAAAAATAATAATTTTAAAATATTATTAGACTATAATAAAAAAAATCTATTAAATAATGAAATATTTCGTCAAGTAGATCATAGAAATAAATATTTTAATTTATATAAATATATAAATTGTTCTAGTATTGTTTTAAATTTAGGAAAATTTACTGATTTTAATTTATTATACTCAGAACTTGAGCAAATTAATGAATTATTAAATTTAGAAAATAAATGTAAATTTGCTTTGATTACAAAGTAAGAAACATATAATTGTATACTTTATTACAAGAAAAATATATTATTTTCTAATGTATATAAAGAATGAAACAACTTATAAAATTTTGTATATTTTTTTTTCAAAAAAGAAGAAAAAAATATTATTTAATTGATATATATTAAAATCTTTTAAATATTTTAATATTAAAAAAAAAAAAAAAAAAAAAAAAAAAAAAAAAAAAAAACAAATAAATTAATTTTTATAGGTTTGAAATATTAAGAAGATTAGAAAAATTCAAAGAAACATTTGAAGTACTTGAAATGTTGAAAGAAGTTGATTATACTAGAATAGAATATTATAAAGAAATGGAATTAGAATTAAAAATAAAGTAAAATATAATATTTTTTATTCATTGTCAATTTTATTATAATGTTATATATATATATATATATATATATATATATATATATATATATATATATATATATTTATTTATTTTTCTAATATAGAAAAAGAATACATGATTATTACTACGATTTAGAATTAGGTTAGGGATTATTTTTCAAAAATTTTTTTACTTTTCATATAAAAAAAAGAAATGTAAAAAGTATAAAAATACATAATCCATATAATTATATTTTTTTTAATAGAGCATAATAATAAGATATTAGATTTAAGTAGTTTGGATATTAAAGACCTAATTTATCCTCAAATGATTGAAGCATTTTTTATATCTAAGATTAATTTATCACGAAATCTCTTATCAGAATCGTAATAACAAAAAAAAAAAAATTAAAGAAAAAAAAAAAGTACGAAATATAATATTTTAAATTTAATTTTTTAATACAATTTATAGATATACAGGAAAATTTGCATTAAATTTTTTATATAATTTAAAGGAATTATATTTAGATAATAACCAAATAAAAAATTTTACTGTTCTTATGATGAATTTATATAATCTTAAATTTTTAGAGAAGTATGTTGTAAAAAATTTATGCATAAATTTTTTAGTTATATTGAGATTTTTATATTATTAAAATATAATAAATATATTTTTTAATTATATTATTTATGTAGGCTTGATGTAAGTAACAATACTTTAATAAATATAAATGAAGATCTTGATAAATATGAATTTATAATATTACCATTATTGAAGTAGGAAAAATAGAACTTAACATCCATAAAAGTTATATATATATATATATATTTTCTCTTTTTTTTTTTTTTTTAAGGTATATTAATATTAATAATAGTAACCTTTCTATACTTTTAAATGATAAGTATAAAGATAAAAACAAAATAAATACTTATGACATTATCAGGGATAATGGAAACATAATTTTATCAAAAATTTAATAATAGCAATAATAAAAGTATATAATTTTATTAAAATTTTGCTTTAACAAAATTACATATAATTAATAGAAATAATTAATTATCTAATAAATACTTTTGATTTAAATATTTTTTTTAATACACATTTTTTTTTTTTTTTTTTTTGATATATTTGTTCAAAATGGAAAAAAAAAGAAATTTTGTAAAATATTAATAATTAAAAAGTGAACATATGTAAGTTAAAATATTTATTATTATTATGATTTTACAAATATATATGTATACAGTTTCAAATACCTAAGAGAAAGAATTAAGAAAAACGACAAAAATAAATAATACACATGTGAATATATTCTTATATATTTGAGAAATTTTTAAAATATGAAAAAATGTGTCCCTTTACTATATATTTTCTTTATTTTAAATAAAAACAAAAAAAAAAAAAAAATAAAAATAAAATAAAAAAGCATATTAATTCTTATGAATTTTTTTTTTTTTTTAATATTTTAATTTCTATATATATTATCACTTTTTTTAAGAATATTTTTTTATGAGTGAAATATTTTAAAATTCACTTAAAATTTTAATTTTTTTTTTTTTTATTATATTAATATACTATAATCAAATTATTTTTAAATGAATAAAACAATAATATTTTTATTTTCATTATTGTTCTTAATAAAAATAATAATCTTTATTTAAATTCATTTTTATAAAAAAAGATTAAAATTTTAATCATTATTTTTTATCAATATTATAAAATATTTATATTTCCTTTATATTATTTGAGCTTTGGATTTTATTATTTCATTTGTCTGATATATTGTCTAAATATGTATCTTTTAATTTTATTTGCTTATGTCTATTAATTAATTCATTTTATATATATTACTAGTAATTTCTATATTTTACACAATACTGTTTTATCTCTATAAAACCTATCCACTATATAATAAAAAAAAAAAGTTTTTTTTTTTTTTTTTTTTTTTCTTAACCATTTTTTTTAAACTCCATGTAACATATATATATATATATATATATATATATATATATATATATATATATATATATATATATATTTTTTCTTTTTTCTTTCTCTGGAATGATTATTTTGTTTATAAAATAAAAGAACCATTATTATATTTTACTTCTTTTTCTTTATTATGATAAAATCTATCAAAGGGAATATTTTAATTAAGTGTGGTATAATTAGAATTTCCATTTTTAATTATGTCAATCTTTTCTAAGCTATATACTTTTTCATTAAGATGATTATTATACATATAAATAAGATTTACTTCATCATCAGAAACAAAGAAATCTTCTAAATTGTAATCTGCATTATCCTCACAATTAATTCTTTCATTATTATGTATGGTTTCCTTTCTGCATCTATCTTTTTTACAAAATATTTCATTATTATAAAAAAAATGAACCTTAAGGAATTTGTAATTTTTTTTATTGTATAATTTTTTATTTTTTAAAAGAAAATAATTATTTAACTTAAATTTATGTACATAATTTTTGTATCTTACGATAAAAGTGTTTTTTTTCAATAAATAATATTTGTTAAAATTTTTTATCCTTTTTTTTTTTATGTAATAATTTTTTAAACTATATTTATTTTTATAAATTATTTTGATGTGATTTATTAAGTATTTACTCATATTTATTCTACAATTTTTTGAATTGTTATTATACGGTGTAATAGTCATATGATGTTTCCTCCTATATTTTCTATTCATATATTCTTTTAAATAATAATTATTATTACCATTATTATTAATACTATCATTGTTACTAGAATTATCATTAAAATTATTATCTTCATTCTTAAATATATTAAGATCGCTTTCTATTTTGTTCATTTTAAAGCAGCTATATCCTAAATCTGATTCATTTTTACAACTTTCTAAAGTGTAATTGTCACTCTTCGAAGTAGGGTTACTAATTTTGTTTTCATTTATGTTTTCATTTTCTACGTTATCTAAATTGTTATTTTTTCTTTTAATATTATTAATAGATATCGGGAAAATTAAAAAATTTTGGTCTTTACAAAAATATAAACTTTCTTTTTTAGTTTTCTCAAGTTCACTTTTAAGAAGTTGAAAAATAGATTTTAAATTTTCACTACATGAATAAGTATCTATGAATTTTTGAACTAAAAAATAAATTCTATTTAAGTCATTCATATATTTTTTATTTAAGTAATTTTCTGATTTTTCTTTATAATTTTTTATAATATTTGTAAGATCTAAAGAAAAGTTATCAAAAATTATTTTTTGTTCTCTTATAATTGTGTTATTCATATTATTTAAGTTTTCATTTTTTTCTAATAATACTTCGCTTAAAAACTTAGAATTTTCAAATTCATGAAAAGGGATTAAATTGCTTATATATCTTTTTTTTTTATCTTCATTGTTATTTATATTATTGATATAAGTATTTATATCTTTTTTAATGTTGCAATGACTTTTCTCACAGTAAGAGTTTTTGTTCATATTTTGTGCATTTTCATTTAAATCACTATTTATAAGTTGAGTATTTTTGTTTTTTCCTAAATCTTTTTTTTGTTGTGTATTTTTCACAATTGTTCCATTTAAAGTTATACTTTTTTTAATATTTTCTTCCTTTTTATTGGAATTATTTAAGTTACAATTTATTTTTAAATATTTTTCTACACTTCTAGTGTTTTCATCATCATTTCCTTTCTTTTCGAAATTACTTCTGTTCGAAAATATACTATTTTGTGTATAGTTATTAAAATAACTTTGATTTATCTTACTATCTGAATAATTATTATTTATATCATTATTTATATCATTATTTATATCATTATTTATATTATTATTTGTATTATTATTTATATTATTATCTTTGTTAATTTTACTTTTATTTTGTAATGATTTATTATAAATATTACATTTTTTTAATTCAATATTGTCTATTATAGAAAAAGTTTTATCAGTTTTTACAAGTGAATTTATATATTTATTATTTTCTTTTGTAAATAAGTAAAAAGGATTTTTATAATTATTATTTAAGAAATTTTTTTTTTGTTGCAAATCTTGAATATCTATTTTTTTATGATTTTCTTCTTTTTCATAATTCATCATTTCTTTTTGTTTTTCCTCATTCTCAGAAAAATTATTTTTATTCACAAAAGTTTTATTTTCAATCTTATTTTTAATATTCTGATCGTATTTTATATTATGTAATCTCTCGTTATTTAATGCTTCTAATTTTGATATTATTCTATTTTCTTCTTTATTACAAATTTCATTTTCATTTTTATTTAATGTATTCATTTTTTTTATATTACTTATATCCTCTTTAACACTATTATTACTATTGTTTTCATCAAATGTTTTAGAATTTACCACTTCTATAGATTTATTTTGATTTTTTTTTAAATCTTCATTTATACACGGCATTATGTGTACGTTTAAAGATTCTCTATTTTTATTATTTGTAATTAAGTTTTCATAGTTACTTTCTGATATACATGAAATAATAGTATGAGATACATCATTACTTTTATTAAGTAAATTGTCATTAAAATCATTTAATAATTCCTTCTTAGAAATATTCTCATTAGAAATTTCGTCACAAATATAATCATTATCCTTTTTTTTTTTTTCACAAAATTTATAATTTTCAAATTTATTTGAACTTTTACAATTTTCGGAAGTATCTAATATTCCATTAAGTTTAATATTATTTACACTAGATGGATTACTACTGTTTAAGTTATCAATCTTATTATTTTGGACATTTGTATTATTTTTAATTATATATTTTTTTTGTTTGATTATTTTTTCGTTTTTTTTAATATTTATTAATGTGCTGCCTTCACTCTTTTCATCAAATAGATTTCTTTTTTTGTCATCATGATATAAGATATTTTCCTTATTTAAGTCACTTTTTAATATTTTTTTATTTGTTCTTACTTCACTAATGATTAATTTATTATTATTTTTACATTCTATTTTTTTATTTGAGGCTATTTTTTCTTTAAAATCTTTCGAAATATTATTTTTCATATTATCTTTTGATGCAATATATTTTATATGTGTATCTACTGTTTTATCATTATTTTTTTTAGAAAAATTTTGCAAATTATTATAATTAGATTTTGTAACATTAACTTCTTTTTTAATTTTGTAAGTTTGTTCACTCTTCTTTTTTAAAATATTTGAGTTAATAGTAGTAATACTTTTAGATAAAACATTATCATAATTTATCAAATTATCTAAAGTATTTAACTCCACGTTATTTTTCAGTATTTTTTTTTCTTTTGATTTTTTTTCAGAAACAACACACATTTCTTTATTTTTTGTTATGCATAAACTTTCATCACAAATAAAATCTTTATATTCCTGTCTTTTTTCTTTATAATCATTCTTTTCTTTAAAATTATGATTCTCATATTGATTATAACTACTATCTTTTATATTTTTATTATTAGGTGAATTATAGATACAAATATTCTTATCCTTAGTGACTTCATTATTATTATTATTGTTGTTTTTGCTAATATTTATTCTCTTCTTATTACTTAAATTAGAATCTTCTCTATTCTTTGTTTTTATTTTTTTTTCGTTTTCATCTTTAGTATTTTTCTTTTTGGTATTGTTATTTAAACTATTTGTAGATTTTTTAAGATTATAACTACTATTTATTATTTCATTTTTACTATCATAATTTTTTATTCCATTGATATTATTGGTATTACTTTGAATATTCATTTCATTTAATATTTTATTATTTTTTAAGCAATTTTCATCATTACTAAGAATTTTACATTCATTTTTTATATGATCACATAAATCACTATTCATATTTTTTAATTCTTCTCTCATATGAATATTAACTTTTTTATTCAAATTACTATTTTTTTCATTTGTATTGATATCACTGATAATGTTGCTATTAAAATATTTACTACTACGATTACTAGTACTAATACTACTATTTCTACTAATAATAATTCTACTAGTAGAAGTTTTATCGTCAGTATAATTCTCATTACTATTGTATTTAACATCACTTTTATTTTTATTATCATGACTTTTGCAAGATTTGTTCTGATTTTTATTTCTTTCAATATTACTTTTTTTTTTACTATCATGGTTATATTCATTTGTGTTTATTTTTTTTTCTTTTTTAAAAGTATAATCATCTAGAATTGAATTATGACTATCTTTCTTATTATTTTTGTAACTTTCAAAATTTTTTGTTTTAACTTTTGCATTATTTTTGTTCTTTAGAAATGTATGTTTATCATTTATTAATGATCCATTCTTGATCTTACTTTGATCAGCATTTTTATTATTTTCATATTTAATTTTTGATTTTTTTAAATCTATTTTATTTTTATTTTTATCATTACTATTGTCTTTGTTACTAGAATTATCTATAGAGTTAGATACGTTATCAAAAATTGAATGTTTTTCACTTTCATAATAACTATTTTCATCATTATTATTATTATTATTATCATTTTTCAAACCATTACATTTGATATTGTAATGATTGGTACTTTTCAAATTATTATCAGAAGAAAAATTATCATTAGAGAAATTACTGTATATAAAAAAGTTGCTTTCAGAATTATTATAGCTGTTGTTACTATTATTATTACTGTTTTTATTTTTTATTTTATTTTTACAATATATATTGCTTATATAGCTAGTGAGATTATTTTTGTTGTTAGTAAAAATATTATTATTATTGTTATGATTACTACTACTATTATAATTATCATTGTTACTAGTATTATTATTATAATTATTACTAGTATTATTATTATTATTATTATCATTATTACTACTGCTATTTTTGTCATTATTACTAATGTTATTATTATCATATTTACTACTATTACTGTTGCAATTGTAGTTAGTAGAAACCTTCTTATTCCAATCATTAACGATGCAATTATCACCACTTTTATTCATATTAAAATGTTTTTTTTCATGTTTACTTCTAACATCACTATTTTCTTTAATATTATTTTTCTTATATTTTATATTTTTCACCTTTTTATTATCTTGAATTTCTTTTTTTATTTTATTTCCTGTAGTTTTTTTTTTAGATAATGATGAACATATAGTTGAGTTTGTTGAAGATGGAGAAGAATAAGATGAAGTGAATTTATATGATGATTCTTCTTTTTTTTTTATATGTTTATGTTTTTTTTCTTCTTTGTGAAGAAAATTGGCGTTTTCTTTGTTTTGTTTATTAATGTAGCTTTCTTCATCTGTAGTTTCTTCGTTTTTGTAATTTTCATTGTTATTTGTATTTTCAATATTAAATTCTTTCTGTTTTATTATTTCATTTTTTAGAGAATTTTTAGAATAATGATTATAATTACTACTATGTATACTATGTATTTCTGACAAAGTTGTAAAAATATCTAGACTCTTTTTATTAAATTTAGATTTTTCATTAATAATTGACATTATTTTATTCATATCGTAATAATTAGTATTTCTTTTTGAGTATTCTGACACCTTATCATCTATATAATTTTTTGGAATATTATTTACAGAATTATCTCGTGTATTAATATTTTCCTTCTTTACGTAATGATGTACACTAAAAGGATTATTTTGATTTATCTTTGTAGAATTTGTTTTTATATATGAATCTTCTTCATTTTCTTTATTTTTTAAACTTTCATTTAATTCTATTCTACACGAATTTTTTATATCATAATTTTCTTTTTCTTGGAATTTTAATGTTTTAAATGAACTCAAATTAAGATCTTTTATTAATTCTTCATTTTTTTTTAAATTATTTTCTTTAATTTCGTTTCTAATTCCTTTATTATCATAAGAATACTTATATATTTTTTTATTTTTTAAAAAATTAAGAATTCCAATATTTGTGTTGTTATTTTTATTAGCATTAGAGTTCATAAAAATGTTATATATATTATTTCTACTTATATTTTCTTTTTTATTATTAATCCCATAATTTTTAATTAAGTTGTTTTCTTCTTTTTTTTCACCTATATCTAAATAAAAATTATTTTCTATATTTTCATTACCTTTTATATGAATGGAATTATAATTATTTTCCATTAAGTTGTAATTATTTTTTTGCTCATTATTATCAAATTTTCTTTCCATTAAGTTACCCTTTTCGTAAAAAGAATATTCTTTCCTATAATTATCTTTATCAATATTATTTATTAATATAGTATTAGTTATGTCCATTATATTTTTGCGATTACCCTTTTTATTTATAGGATCTAAATTATCACTCACATTTTTCAATATCTTATTTTGGTTTTCAGTTAAATTCTTATTCTGGTTATTCATATTAATAATTATATTATTATTTGTTTTACTATCATTATTTATTAAAGTACATATATGCTTATTCGTTAAAATTTTATTTTCTTTATTCAATTTAATTCTATTTATATCATTCAGATTCTTTTCAGAATAAATAGTATTATTTCTATTTACACAATCTGAATAGACATAATTGTAATTTTTAAAATTTTCATCAGGTGTTTTATTCAAAATTTTTTTTTTTAAATTATCTTTTGTTAAATTATTACATACATACAAATATTTATTATTCAACTTATTTATATCAATATCACTATGATTTAAAAAGCTCTTTTCATTATTTTGAAACTTTTTTTCCACTTTTTCTTCACAACTATATCTTAATATACTACTTTGATTTAAATTTTCATTCATTGGGATAACATTTGTTTTAAACTCACTGTTAAAACAATCTAAATTGACACATTTGTGCATTTTTTAATAAACTGTATTTTTTCTCATTTCTTATATATTAAGAAAATTAACATCCAAAAAAAAAAAAAAAAAAAAAAAAAAAAAAAGAAAAACATAAATATGTGCACATTAAAATAAAAAGAAATAAAAAATATTTTATGTTTTAACTAAAAATAAAAACTAAAAATTAAAAATAAAAGGTCTTCTAAAATATAAATAAAGTAATGCATTCTTTTAAATAATTAAAAACTAATAAAAAAATTAAAGAATATTTAGGAATAAAAAATATTGTAAGTATATATTAAAATGCACAGAATGTTAATACTTTCTAATTTAAAATACTCCATTACTACAAAAAAATACATGTATGTTTATCAATAGTTTAATACATTTCTTTATTAATGTATTTTTTTTTTTTTTTTTCTTTTTTATCATAATATTTTGAGTACATAATGCAGTAGAATATATATTTTAAAAAATTATTAAATATCATAATTTAAAAAAAAAATTCAAGATTTAAAATTTATTTTTTCCCATAAAAGATAGTTGTAAATATTTCTAAATACAAAAAATAAAAATTTAGACTTTTTTCAAGAACATTTAAATTGTGCAAATTTAATCTTTTATAATAATGCATTTAATAGCATATTAAAATTTTAAGGAAAAATTTAAAGTTAGTTTTAAGTTTTTATTATTTTAATTTAATTACTACTTTTTATGTTTTTAAAAAGATACTATAAACAACAAATGGTAATCATCCAAAAAAAAATAAATGTTTTTTTAATAAAATTATAAATACTTTACTTTTTAGGTATTATATATTTGTTTTAAAAAAATATATAATTCTAAACAAACGTAGTATAAAAATAAATTGACTGATATATTAATTTTATTGTATCAAAATAATAAAAATAAAGGGAAAAAAAGGAAAAAAAAAAAAAAAAAAAAATAATAAAAATTAACATAAGACAACAATATCAATCTATTGATAATTTTAATAGAAAACTTTATATTTCTATTTAATACATTCAAAGATAATATATAATAGAATATTTTTGTAATTATGTCTAAATTTTTTTATTAAATCCTTTTTTTTTCTTCTATTTCCCTTTCTTATATGTAAATATAAAATACAAAAATTTATTATATTTTAAAAAATAAAGAAAAAGGTTTAAATGCAATATTTTTTTATGTTATCATTTTTCCTTTGATCATGTTTTTTTATTATAATAAAAGGGAATAAAAATAATATATTTTTATATTAATTTCTTTATAAGATAAAACTTTATTTAAAAAAAAAATATATACTAAATGAACCTATTTTTATTTTATATATATAAAGTTAATACTGTTGTTTTGTTATAACTTTTATTTTCCTTTTGTAAATGTTATATAAATTATATAAATAAAAAAAAAAACAGAGGAATTATAAACATTTAATGCATCTATAATTATATATATGTGCAGGATATACTTCTAGTTTTAATTAATAAAATTGAAAAAAAATTAAATAAGAATATATAAAAAAATGTTTTTCTAAAAATGCAAATTTACAAGATTAATACGAAAAATTATCAAATATGTCAACAAAATATTAGAATATTAATAGTAATTTTTCTTAAAAGGTTTAAGATATTTAATGAACTTTACACCTTGGAAAAGATGTAAAATGAGTTTTTAAGTTATTTTTTAATCTTTTAAATTAAAGAATTTCCTTTTAAAAAATATTTTTTATACTTAAATATCCATATAGAGTATATAATTTTATTTTATTAATACCATTATTAAAGTTTTAAAAATTATAACAACTTATAGATGTGTTTTTATTAAATTTTTATAATATACCTTCTATATTGTTAATCAAATAATATATATGAGATTAAAAAGAAAAACAATATCTTTAATAAGTTATATTTGGTTTTAAAGGTGTTATAAATAATAAATAAAATGATCCCTATTATTATTTTTTTTACTTATTCTCTTTTCAAAGATATGTTATATTCTATTTTAAATTAAAATTATTATAACAAAAAAAAAAAAAAATAAAATAAATAAATAAATAAATAAATTTATAAGCTTTTATTATTTTTAATGTTTCATATTTTATATTAATTTTTAGATAAATGTTGTTACTCTAATAAAAAAAAAAAAAAAAAAAAAAAAAAAAAAAAAAAGTGCTAATTTTTATGTAAAATAATTAAAAATAAAAAAATTTAAGTATTTTTATTATTTATTTTAAAAATAAAAAGATATAAAATTTAATTTTCTTAAGAACATTCTTCAAATAAGAGAAATTGAAATAAAAATAGTGAAATTAACATATTATATATATATATATATATATAAACAAAGTATTATAATACTAAAAAAAGTTTTAACTATTTTGTCATAAAATATGTATACTTTAACGTTAGTTAAAGATGATATAAGATCAGAGATATTAAAGCTAGTCCTTGATTACATAAAAGTGATGATTGTAAATGATGAGAAAGTAACATTTCCTGAATTAATCTATAATGAGGTAAAAATATAATTAATTTAAACATTTTATTAATATTTTATATAAATTTTTATAAAAAATATGCAAAATCAAAATGAATACTTAATGTTTCATTGAAAATATTTCTGTACCTATTACAACTTCCTTTTACTTTATACATTAGTCTAATTTTATAAAATAATATTATTATTTTTTCTTTTTTTTAAATAATTTTAATTTTACATTTATATATTTTTAATTTTTTATTTAACTTTTCTCTATTTTTTATAGAAAATTAGTTTTGATAATAAAAATAAAAAATATAAAGGATTTTTTTGTTCTCTTTATTCATTAATTGACTTTTATAATTGTTTCAGTGAGTTGTTTAATGAGGATGAAGGTAAAATAAGTGAAAATGAGGAATTAATTTTTCATGTAGCTAGTGATAAATATATATTGAAGCAATCAGATTTGAAGCATCTAAATGATTTGTTAGTTGAGAAATCTTACATTGTCTCTGATAAGCACTCATCTATAGTAGATATATTTTATTTTTGTTCTATTCACAAATTGCTAGATGAAATGCCATTTAAGGAGAGAGTTGAATATTCTCATATTTTTAGATGGTTTCTTCATATACAAGAAACCTTAATAGGAAGCTTTAGTACACTAAAAAAGTTAGATGTTAGAGATAGCTTAGAAACTTTTATGACTAATAAAAATTTAAGAAATACAAATGAAAAAATTAACTCTACAAAAGTAGGAGAAAATAAAAAAGAAAACTTGAAAAACGAAAATGCAAAAAATAAAAAGAAAAATGTACAAAATAAAAATGTTAAAAATACAGAAGAACCTAGAAGTTTAGATGATATATCTAGATTAAATATTATTGTGGGTTATGTAGAACATGTTGAAATTCATCCTGATGCTGATACATTATATTGTTTAAAAGTAAATGTAGGTGAAGAAAAAGTAAGAGATATATGTAGCGGTTTAAGAAATAAAAAAAAAGCAGAGGATTTAATTAATCAGTATGTTTTAGTTTTAGCAAATTTAAAAGAAAAATCATTAAGAGGAAGAAAAAGTCATGGTATGATTTTATGTGGCTCTTTTGAAGATAGAATAGAATTACTTCATCCTCCTTCAGGAGCTAAAATTGGAGAAAGGATTATCAGCGAAAATATGGACATAAAAAGTTTGCCAGATAAAACATTAAGCTTTGATAAAGAAAAAAATCCTTTTTATCATATTCAGCCACATCTAATATTAAAAAATGGAATAGCTCATTATAAAGATACAAAGTTAATATCATCACAAGGAGATGTTAAATGTGTTTTACAAGAGGGAACAATTTCATAGTCATTTTAAAATGAAAATGAAATTATTAATATAAAATATATAAAAAATATAACAATAATGAAATATTTAGAAAAGAAAAAATAATATATATTTAAATAAAAAAATATATATTAAAAAAAAAAAAAAATAAATAAATAAACAAAAATAAATAAGAGGAATAATTTAAAAATAAACATAGATTTATTGTAAAAAGCTGTTAAAGACAAATTTATATATACATTTACATATAATTTTTGTTGTATTATTATTAAAATTTTTTTTTTTTTTTTTTTTATATATTATATTATTATTTTATTTTTTTTAAAGGTGTAAAAAAGAAAAAAAAAAGAAAAAAAATCATTTATATATATATATATATATATATATATATATATATATATATAATATAAATTTTTTTATACTATACATAGTAAAAGTAAAATTTTAAGAATATTTATGAACATGTAATATAGAAATATGTAAGCCCAAAGTTTTAAAAAAATAAAACTAAAATGTGAAATATTTTTTTATAAACATTGAATTTTTTAAAATTATTTTAATAGAATATGTGTACATATTTATGAAGTAATTAAAGGAATTAAAAAAAAAAAAAAATATAAAAATTTAATATACCTTTATAATGTTTTTTTTTGAAATTTTGAATTACATTCATTAAATTATCTTTTTAAATATCTTAAAAAAAATATGAAACTTCTTTTTATTAAAAAAGAGAAGAGCGTATTTTTTTAATATTAATATATTTTTTTGAATATATCTTCTTTTTTTTTTTTTTTTTTTTTTTAAAAAAGCTTTACATCAGTAAAAATATTTGTTGAAAATGATAGGAGATATATTAATAAAATGAAGAATTTAACTAAAAAAAAGTACAATATTGAATAAAAATATAATAGAAGAATTCATTGAATATTTAAAAATAAAATAAATAAAAAATGTATATAGCAAGTTTTTTTTTTCGGAAATATTCAAGTATAAATAATAAATTGAATTTAGAAAAAATAAAAAATGTTAATAGGATAAGTGAGGATATAACAAGTAACAATATAAGTAGAAGGAAAAGGGAAAAAAATATGAAATTAGATATAAAAATATATGAAAACTTAAAAAAAAAAATGTTAGGAAAGCCATTAAATAAATTACAAAAAAAATACATTAATGAAAAGTGCCCAAATTTTGCTCCCGTGTTTTTAGATCAATTAAAACCAAGAATGACTTTATATAGAAAAGCTATTCAAGTAAGTGAGTTACCTTTACCAAAATATCCTGAAGTTGCTTTTATAGGAAGATCTAACTGTGGTAAATCTACATTAATTAATGAATTATGTGGAAGAACAAATAAAGCAAAAGTTAGTAAATTGCCTGGATGTACAAAAGAAATTCACTTTTATAAAATTGCAAAACCTTGCTTATTGTGTCTGGTTGATTTACCAGGTTACGGATTTGCTTACAGTAAAGAAGAATTAAGATTACAGTGGAATGAGTTTACTTTGTTTTATTTAAAAAATAGAAAAAATTTAAAAAAAGTTTTTGTTTTAATTGATTGCCGAGTTGGTTTAAAAAATAGTGATAGGGAATTATTACACTTTTTTGATAGAAACAATATTAAATATCAAATAATATTAAGTAAATGCGATTTATTAAATACAAAAGATTTAACAAAAAAAATACAAATTATAAATGAAGAAATTAAATGTTTTAAGAATAAAGATCATTCAATTATTCCATTGAGTTCTCTAAAAAGGCAAAATTTAAATGAATTACGAAATGAAATTGCAAAATATCAGTTAAATAAAACCATTGTTAAAAATAATATTATAATGAAAATAAATGATTTAATGGAGCAAAAAAAATTAAAAAAATTAAAAGAAAAAAAAAATGATGAAAATGAAAGTGAAAACCAAAATAAAAATTCAATTTTTTCTTTTAATTCAAATATTTTGGATGAAAAAAAGAAAAAAGAAAAAAACACAGACAATATTTCTAAAGACATATTACTAAGTAATGAAACTGTTTTTGAGGCATTAAATAGATGGAAAATAAATGATAAAATTAGTACAGATATAAGTTTTAATAAATATATGAATTATCATATTAAGTATTTAATAACTTTACTTCAAAAAAATTTCTTAAACAATTGCTATAATGAATATAACAAAAATGATTTAAAAATTATAGATGAAATTATTGAAAATTATGATAAACCGGACCATGATAATATTAACGAAATATCTTCAATAAATCATTCAGAAAATTTAAAAGAAAATTTTGTAGGAAAAAAAAGGAGTTTTAAAAAAAGAACTTACATGAATTCTAAACAAAGTATACACGAAGAAGAAATGATAGTAAAAGAAAATAATAATAACAATATTACCAATAATAGTAATATTAATTTAATTATGAAAAACAATATAAATAACATATTTTGTGAAGATAGTTTAAATGAAAAAGATAATCTGAATAAATGTGATATAAATGGTGATAAATCAAAGGATGAAAGTATTTATAATATAATTAGTGATATAAATTATATTGAAAATAATAAAATAAATGAACATGATAAGTGTAATAATAAAACAAAAATTGAGAATTGTTTTATAAAAAACAAAGAAGAAAGGATTATAGATAAATTAAATGATAAAAAAACTTTTGAATGTTCTAATAATTTTTTACAAAATGAAATACATCCAATAGAGAGTGTATTATTTTACAATAGTTTACTTAAATTTGATAAAAATACAAGTATTGATTTTAGTTGCTTTCATTCAGAAAATGTGAAAATGGACAAACTATTTGATGGAAATAGTGAAAATAAAAAATTAATTGATAATTTTCAAGAAAAGAACTATTCTAACATAAAAAATGATATTATATTAGAAGAAGATGAAACATACTCTCCTGAAGATTATGCAAGTGGCTTAAAAAAACCTATGAAAACATTAAAAAATGATTCTTTATACAATTTTGAATTTAATATAAATGATAAAAGTACACATTATATTTACGAAAAAAATAAATCAGAAGCATATAAAATATTTAAGAGTAAGCAGTTAGAAAATTTGCATGATGAAAATAATTTTAGTTCATCTCAAAGGGAGAAAAAAAAAAATATTAATTCAAATAATTCTTCTACAAATGTTAATAATTTAGTAAATGATCATAACTCTAAACGTAATGATTGTTCTACTGAAAAATACTTAGAAAAAAAAGTTGAAAATAATGAAGAAAATACAAAGAAAAAATATATAGGTTTGAAAACAAGAAATGAAATTATAAAAGGCACTAAAAAACTAAAATTATTTGGTAAAAAAAAAGAAAAAGAAATAATAAATGTACCTACAGATTTAGCTACTGATTATTTTAAATTAAGTAATAATTCTACTTTTTATAATAAAAAAAAGAGCAGTTGGAATTATATTAGTAGTAAGTATAATAAATGGTTGAAAAAAGCAAAGCATAAAAACATATCTTCTGAAATTACTGGTTCTATTAAAAAAGAAGATGTAATGATAAGATATGCAAAAAAACATGAAACTAAATATAAAAAAGAAAAAAATAAATTATTAAGACAAAAGAAGAACTTATGTATGATAACAAAACCACCTAGTCATAACAAATTCAAAAAAATATCACGAAATTATACCTTATCCGATGAACAGAAAATATTTGATAGAGAAGCTTTTTTTAAATATCGTGACGTTAAAAAGTGAAATTCGCTAGATATTTGTGTATGTATTATTTTAATTTATTAAATTATATATTGAATTTTCTTTATATTTTATTTTCATTTTTTAAATCTATGTTTTTAAAATGAAAATTTTAAAGTATTTGTGAATTTATATAGATAAATATAATATCATATTTTTTTTTTTTTTAAATAAATATACACGTAAATGTACACTTTTATTTTTTTTTTTTAGCATTTGTTATATATTTAATTTTCAAATATCACATATAAAAATATTAAGAAATACAAAAAAAAAAAAAAAAAAAAATTTTTTTTTTTTTT
>NW_021628238.1:370096-399174 GCF_900005855.1 Plasmodium gallinaceum | reverse complement strand
ATATAAAAATATTAAAAAATAAAAAAAAAAAAAAAAAAAAAAAGTTGATTGTTTTTCCCTATAATTTTTTCTTTTTTTATATTTTTTTTGTATAAATTTTAATAGAATTAATTTTTAGTCTTAAACTAATGATAATTTTTTTTTATTTATATATATAGAAAATTTAGCTTCTAGTCAATTTACTGATTAGCATTTTTTCTAAATTTTTTTTTTTTTTTTTTTTTTTTAATTTGTCTTTTAAATGATTTATATATTTAGTACTCTCAAAGAATTAATAAATATGAAAAACTTTAAAATTTGAATAATACATATTTTAATTTTATATATATATATATAAATATATAAAATTTTTATAAATTTTTATAAATTTTTTAGTTTTGAGTTTTTATTTTTCATTGAATAAAACATTGATGACTTATAAAATATTTTGATTCTTAATTTATAAAATTTTAAATATTTAAATAAATATTTTTATTCTTAAAATTTTTATTATTTATATAAATTTTTTTTAATAAAGATATATGAAAATAACATTAAATTTGTTTAAATAAATCCATATACAAATATATATTCTAATTTAACAAAGGAATATAAATAAAAAATACAAATAACTAAATTTCTATCTTCTTAATAACAAATGGAACAATATATAGCACCGTAAGTATAAAGAATTAAAAAAAAAAAAATAAAATAAAATGATATGAAAAATATATATATTTTATTTGTTTATATATTTTTTATTATAACTTTAGAAGGGTAAATAAAAAGTACTTAAAAAATTTTTTTAATAAAAATGTAAGAATAGTAGGAAAAATTTTAAAAAAGGATGGAAATGAGTTAATTTTACAAACACCTGATAGTAATAAAACATAAAAGTAAATTTGTTATTCTCAAATTTTACAAAATCTTAATTTTGTTTAAATTGGAATATTTTATAGATGGAGAAATAAAATGCTTTTTAAATGAAAACCAAATGGTTGATTCATTAGATAAATATATTGAAGTTTTAGGAAGAGTTAAAAATTAAAATATATATTTCTTTTAAGTATAAAAAAATTATATATATGTATATATATTCTTTTTAATCTATAGGTTAACGAAGATGAAACATTAAGTGATATTGTTTATATACAAAATGGAGGAAATAATATAAGTTAAAAGAAAAAAATTAGAAAATTATAGTTACAAATTATATTATTTTTTATAATACATTTATATTAATTTTTACAGATATGAATGAATTAAATAATTTAATAAATATGACGTTTCTTGAAGAATTTGAAGAAATTTTTTGATTTCATTAATTAAACCTTTTTAATACATTTTGCACATAATCTATTTTCAACAATACACTTTTATTTTATTATTTTTTTTTTTTTTTTTTTTGGATTAATTTTTAATTTCGTTAATTTTTTATATTATATTTTTTTTTAATTTCTAAAAAAATTCTCTAACATAAAATTTTAATTTACTCTTTAAGTTATAAAAAAAAAAAAAAAAAAAAAAAAAAATTAAAATGTCATATTTTTATATTATTATTGTATTTTTGTATAATTTAAGGTTTTATATATTATAAAGAGTATATTTATTAGATTTTTTATTTTCATATTTTTAATTTAAATTAAATATAATCATAAATATGAAAAATAAATTAAATAAATTATTTTCTTCAACTATTTTTTTTATTTATTAGACAATTTAATAATATTATAGAGATTTTTGCTTACTTTTGAATATTACTCAATTGCTATATTTTAAATTGAAAAATTTGACATTTTCCATTACTTTTTCATTAAAATATTATATGTAAACTTTTATGCTAAATTTTTTTTTGTCATTCCTAAATCTTATTTAAATAATCTTTTCCAGAGCTCTATATATATATATATATATATAAAAATAAAAAATTAAATGGACAAAAGTAGTGACACACTATTTTTTTTTAACTCTACGTATAAAAGAAAGATTTTTATTTCATTATATGAAAAAAAAAAAAAAAAAAAAAAATTATGTATTAAATGATATTAGGTTCGAAAATAATTTGCATAAATATGGGAGAGTATTAAAAAAATATAGGATTTGTATTTTTAAATATATTTAATAAAAAAAAAAACTAAAAATTAAAGTTAAAAATTTAAAAATGGTATTACTGAAAATTCTAAAAAAAATAAAAGAAAAAAATAAAAATATAAGAATAATAATATTAGGTTTAGATAATGCAGGAAAAACTACAATAGTTAAAAGGTTAATGGGGGAAGATATTTACAAGGTTAATCCCACTTTTGGTTTTACAATTGAAACTTTATGTTTTAATAATCACTTTATTAATATATGGGATATAGGTGGACAAAAAAGTATTAGACATTTTTGGAAAAATTATTATGAAAATGTTGATGGGATAATTTATGTAATTGATAGTAGTGATTTATTTAGGATACAATTATGCTCATATGAGTTAAAACAAATTTTAAAAGAAGAAAGATTATATGGTTGCTCTTTGTTAATTCTATCTAATAAAATTGATATTGAGAATTCTCTAAATATCAACCAAATTGTTGATGTACTTTTTAAAATTTCTATTTATATATAATATATATATTATGCTTATATATGTATTGTACTTTAATTTTTTTTTTATATATTTAGCAATAATCTTTTCATTTAATTCATTTATTTTTTCTTTATATATTTATCAGTTCTATAAATTTATATATATTATGTTTTTTTCTTAATAAATTTATATTATTATCATTATATATTTATATATGATTTTTCCTTATAGATTTTGAAATTAAATGAAATGAACATAGACAGACATTGGTGCATAAATGAGTGTAGCGCTTTTTCAGGTAAAGGATTATTAAAATCGTTTATGTGGTTAGTTGATGATATAACTAGTAGACTTAACAATAATTATTAATATTTTTCTTTAACTTAAAACTAACATTATTTTATTTTATTTTATTTTATTTTATTTTTTTTTCTTGCTTTTATTTTTTAAATTAAAAAAAAAAAAAAATTATATAAATGAATAAAATAATATTTTACATTCTTATATATTTTATAAATATAAAACAATAAACTTTTAAAGTATGTAAAGTAGCCTTTTAATTATTATAAATATATGTGAAAAAAGTACAAAATTCTATAAAATTAATATTTTTTTTTTATGTATCTATAAATTATACATTTTTCGGAAATAAAAGAAAATTCAATTAATCTTCTGTTTCATGCCTTTCTGAATATTCTAATTGTTTAATTACTTCTTTTTCTAGAAAATCATATACACTTTCTTTACATAAACAAACAGTGTCACTAATTTTTTCAATTAAAAAATTTTTACCTTCATTTAAGAGCAAAATTATTTGCATTGTTGGTTCATCACATTTAACTAAAACTCCTTTTATAGCTGTAACCATTTTTTTTTTTTTTTTTTTTAATTTACAAATTTGTTGTATTATACATTAATGTACCTAAATACCTTTTAACTTATATATGTACTTCAATGCTTTTGTTTATTTCATCTTTATTTTTAAAAAAAATGAGAAAAAAAAAAATTTGCTTAAAATGTATATTTAATATAATAAAAAAAGGGTTTTCTATAATTTCATAATTCGGATTATTTCTTTTTAAATTAAAAATACAAATATATTTTTTAATTTTTTTACTAAAAGAGAATACTTACCAGTTCATTTAAAATAAAATTCTATTAATTTTTGTGGAAAAATATGTGTTTTTAAAAATTTTATATAAAATTCATGTATTATTACTAAAAAAAAAAATAAGAAAAAAAAAAAAAAAAAAATAAATCAGATATATAAATGAATAAAATAAATAAAAAATTCGTTTTATAATTGTAACATACTTGCTTAATATAAATTTGTAATGCCAAAAAAAAAAAAAAAAAAAAAAAATTTTTAAATGATCGGACAATGAACATATATAAAAATTGAATGAGTAATATATTTTTATGTTTACATAAGCATCAAAGTGTATAAATGAATTTTATAAAATTAAATAACATATGAACCTAACAAACAATAAAATAAATTTTTTTTTAATAAAACTGAAATACAAATAGCATAAATTCTTTAAATAAAATTTCTGAAATATATTAAAGACAACATAAGGAAATATGAGGTAATTATTAAAAAAAAAAAAAAAAAGAGTAAAAAAAATTTTTAATAGGTATTATATCTCTAAAATTTCTAAATAATAAAATATATAATATTAACATTTCTTTTCATATATAACAAAAATTTGTTCCTATTTCCTAATTTTATATATTTTTAAGATTTTTTAAACCCAAAAAAGATCCAACATTAGACGAAACTTATGGTAATATTTTATAATTTAAAAAAATTTCCAAAATTTTATAACAATAAATTTTTATTTTGGATTTTTTTTTTAATGCAAATTACATAAGTACATGTATTTCTATTTTATTTTTTTTTAGGTTACTTAGAAAAAAATGTAAAGAACATTGATGAAAATATTGAAAAGTATAACAAAGAACTAAATATAATTAAACAAAAAATTGAAGAGGAGAAGAAAAAAAATCCTGTTAATAAATATGCTATTGATAATTTAAGAACTAAAGCTGCAAATATAATAAAGAAAAAAAGAATATACGAAAGTAATAAAGAAAACACACTTGGAATTCAATTTAATATAGATCAAATAAAATTCGCAAATGACAATGTTCAAATGTCTATTGATACATGCAAAGCTTTAAAAAATACAAGCAAAATATTAAAAAAAAACATTAAAAAAGTTAATATCAGTAAGATAGAAAAATTACAAGATGATATTCATGATTATATTGAGGAGGCAAAAGAAATTGGAGAAATTCTATCCTCATCCTACGAGATACCTGTAGATTTAGATGAAAATGAAATTGATGCTGAACTCTCTTTAATAGAAGATAGTATACTAGATGAAAATTTAGAAGGAGAAAACATAACTAATTATTTAGAAAATGAGAATGAAAATGAAAAAATGTTACAAGAAGAAGCATCTGTGACTGAAAAAAGTGATCCAACTATTCAAAATGAAGTAAAACATACAGAAAAATATTTTACACAAAAAGAAAGCTAAAAAATAATAATTAAATATTGATGAAGAAATAAAATATATTCAATAAAAAGAAGAAAAAAAGAAAAATTAATAGTATTATATTTATATATACTTATTTTTTTTGTGTGTTTATTTTATAAAATCTATAAGTTATATATATCTTTAGAATATATATGTTATATATGATGCTTATTTAGTATCACTTTTATAATTTTTTTTTCAGAAATTATTTATATTATTGTCATAAAATAAAGATATTTTTTTTTTTAAATAAAGCATTTTTATGGTTGCGTAATAGTTATACTTCTAAAATACATATACAAGTAGTTACTTATATGTATATTTTTTTTTTTTTTTTTTGTTTAATAAATTCTTTATATTTCTTAGTTTTATTTATCTATTTTATTGTTATTTCTTTTTTTCTGCAAATATTTAAATTTATTTAATGGGTATACACATTAAATATATTTGTCATATGCTTTTTTTTAAATTTAACTTTTTAATAAATGATTTATTTAAAGTATATGTTAATATTACATATGTATATGCTATTTGTAATTTATTAGTTTTAATAGTAAAAATATAGCATTTTATTAGATTGGTTATTCAAAACTTTATACAAAAAAAAAATTTTTTTTTTTTTATTAAATTATAATTTTAAAAAATGATTATTGACATAAACAAAAAAAAAGATAAAATAAATTATAAATAATTAAAAATATGTTGTTAGACTTATGTGAAATATTTGTTTATTTGTTAAAAGATAAAAATTGTGTTTAAAAATTAAACAATTATTAACTTGTATATAATTTTTTTTCATTTTTTTAATTTTTAATAATCTTTTTTAAAAATTTTTGATGGTTTATATTTACTATCATTTTCAGGTGCACACATAAAAGGCCAGTAATCGTGTATACATTTCTCAAAAACATCATTTATAAAATTATGAGTATTTTGACTGCAAGGTTTATATTGGTATAATGAGGAATAAACATTGTTGTAAATGCATTTATTTTTTGATGTATTGTTAATTGTATCGCTTTTTAAATAATTAAAAACATCATGATCACCTGAAAAATATTTACTATTAAAATAATTACATTGATTACTCATATTGTAAGCTCTTATTTCTGAACAAGCAATATGATGACAATTATACATGTCTATATTTGCTCTAGCAAAATCAAAAGCATGAATAAGTTCATGAGTTAATATATATTTTAATTTATAAAAATTGGTAATGTTATTTGCACATAGCCATATAGTATTATTTATAGGATTATAGCCACCTACATAATTGGATTTTTTTTTTTTTTTTGGTGTATTATTAAAGTTGCTAAAGCTAGATGACGATAATTCTGAGCAAGAGCATTTTTCCTTTATAAATTTTTGATAATTATCTTTATTATTAACAAAAACATCATTAACTTTATATTGTGATGCAAAAAAATTACCAATTTTTTCATAAATTTTTTTTTTTGGCTCTTTATTGTTTGGACAATTTATATATATAACATTAATTGGACGATTCAATGCCGATAAGGAATCAACTAATATTTTAACTCTATAATTATTTAGTACAAAGTACATAAAAATTTGAAGTTTTATTTTGTCAAATAAACTTATATCACCGTTAAAATATGTATTAATTTTTTTTTCTTTTTCTTTACGCATATACAATTCTTCTTCTTTTTTCTTATTTTCTTCTTGTAAATGTTCTTTTACATTATTACCATCATTGTTATTGTTGTTACTTCTATTTACGTTATGATGATTATTCATTTCATTTTTATTTTTATCATCATTATTGTTTCCTTTTACGTATAATATATTTTTTTTTGTATTATTCATTTCGTAATTTATTTGTTCATTTATATTGTTTTTCCCAATATCTATTTCCTTATTTAAAGAAAAACTTTCATAATTTTTAAAAAATTCCTTATTTTTTTGAACAATTGTTCTAAAATTATCGTTCATATTATAATTTATTACAAATAAATCATTGTAATCAGGCCATCTACATATATTTTTGTACTTTAGTGAGTATTGTATTAAAAACAATATATCATTAAAATTATCATTTTCTCTATTATATGAAAAAATATTTTCTATATTTTTTTTTAAATCAATATGATTAATTTTCTTATAAATATTCTTTAAATTTTGTTTTAAGTTTTCCAATTTTTTGCATAATTCCTCCATTACTGCTTAAAATATAAGAGAAAAAAAAAAAAAAAAAAGAATTCAAAAGTATTTTTCTTCTTTTAATAATTCCTTCTAAATTATTTGCATTTACTTTTGTTCCTAAATATTTTATTTTGTGGTCATTTTTTACATTAAAATACCAATATAAACAAATAACATTAAAAAAAAAAAAAAATTATATATATATATATATATATATTTATAATTATTAAAAATAGAAGTAACGATAAAACGTTCACATAAAAGTATTAAAAAAAAAGAGTATAAGGAATTAAATTTAATAGATAATAAAAAAAAAAAAAAAAAAAAAAAATATATTATTATATCATTATTCAAACTAATAATTTAACCATTTTTATTTTTCTTAGAAATATTAATTCTCATAATATTTTGCAACATAAAACATTATTTTACAATTAGTTTACATCTTATGGAATATTCTTTTTTTTAAAATATTAAATATGACTTATTAAAATGAAATAATCATTACATATTATTTTTATATATTTTAAGACACAACATTCTTTTAGGAACTTTTTCAAATATCATAAGTTATAATGATAAAAAGAAGTGACATATACTTTATAACATTTACTTTTTTTTATATTTTATACATATAGAATAAACTGTAACAGACATTTACAGAGTATTATGAATTCATAAAATGACAAAAAACAATGTATCTAAAATTTTATTAATTTTTATTTTCATATGAAATTTGTTGTAAAATATATTAAAAAAAGAAAATAATAGTATTAATTTAAAAATGATAAATATTATTTAAAAAATAAGATACAAATAAGATAGCAAATGAGCAAGTACTTGGGAAGAAAAACAAAAGAAAAACGTCTATAAAAATAAAAATCATGTGTTTCTATTTTATTATTTTTGTGTAATTAATTTTATCAATTTTTGTACGTTGTCAAAGAAGGAAATTTTCTCTTGTGAAAATAAGTTATGAGTAAAATTTTAAAATTATATATTAAAACATGAAATGTCTATATATTTTATTTTCGAAGTTTTGTTTATTTTGCAATTTATTTTAATTAAGAAACAACTTATATTCATTTATCTCTAAAATATTTAACGTAAATTATTTAATACATACATATATTTTTCAATATATTTGCTTTGCATATATTGTTCTAAAATAAGATGTTTCGTAATTTCATTGTATTTTATTTCTTTTATGGATGTCTTATATTTTTTTATATGTAAAATATGGAAATAATTTATATTTTATTCTATACATACATATATATATATTTTACACACAATTATGCTGCACACTTAATTTAAGTAAATATAAGATATATAAAAATAAACATGTTTATAGATAATAAAAAAAATATTTCATATAATATTCAAATATAAATATTTTTTTTCAAATTAAAATATTAATTTTTTTTTTTTTCTTTTATAAATATTTTTATTTTGTAAGTTATTTTTATATAATCAATAATAAATATATAAGATAAAAATTTTCTCTTATTTGTAATTTTAAGTTCAAGTAATTTTTTGAAATACCATTAAATAAAATTTTTCACATTTTATATAATGTTATGATCCTTTAAAAGAATATCTAAATGTACAAAAACAAAATGATACTTCATAAAGGAAAAAAAAAAAAAAGATATATAATTATATATATTCATTACTTAAATGATATTAAATGTATGAAAAATTAAGCGGAAAAAGTTTCAAAATTTTTACATAAAATTTAACATAAAAAAAATATACTTATTTGAACTAAATGAATCTTTTATGAAAGATTATATTAATAATATGCATGTTTAATATATTATTAATTTTTTAATAAATAGTAAAAAAAAAAAAAAAAAAAAACATCAAAAATGTTATATGTTTAACGCAAGATTTATTTTATGCAATAAAAATTTAATATGGAAGTTGTGAAGAAAAAATTTATATTTTTTCATAAAATTATGAGGTTTTTTTTTTTTCATAATAAATTTTACAATTTTATATTCAATTAAATAAAAGCAAAAGAAAAAAAATATATTTTTAAAACTAGTTTTGCATCTCTACTAATTTATTTAAAAGGTCTTATAATAAATAAATAAAAAAAAAAATTTATAAACATCATAAACAACTGCATTTTTCTATGAACATTATAAATATATTTTATTTATGCATATTTATTTATATATCAAGTTTCTTAAAAACTAAAGAAAATAATTTACAATGTAAAAATATATTTTTAATATAACTTTTTTTTATATTTTTCTTTTTAATAATAAACAAAAATTTAGTGATGTAATAAACTAATTTTAAAAAGTTCCATGTTTATAGTCAATATTTTTAATTTATACGTTTCTATTAAAATAAGTTAAAAATATTTAATAATTTTAAAACACTTTACACATTTTCAAAAGCAGTGGAAATCTCACTACTAGCTGATATTTAATATTTAATGAATATATATTTTATTTTTTTTTTTGTTTTACTTTACTATTTAAATAATAAAAAGATAATATAAAAAAAATAAAATTTTCTTAATATATTAACACTTTAAAAAATGTGATAAAAAGTCTACATAAAGCATTTCAAAATATATGAAGAAGCATAATTGGCGAGTATCATTTTCTATGTATGCATAGTAAAATTCCAAAAAAAAATTTCATGCACTTAAGTAGCAATTATTCCTCTTTTTTTTTTTTTAAGTATATCCTTAAATACTTTAGAAAATAATCTTCATGAAAAAAAAAAAAAAAAAAAAAAAAAAGTGTTTATGAATAATGCAATTTACATACATATGCATATATGTATTTTTATATATATAATTTTTTTTTTTTTTTTTTTAACTAATATAGATTATCATAGTTATGAGTTTTATTTTTTTTTAGTAATAAATATAATAATTATAAATTTTAATTTAGTTTTATTTTTTTTAATATTAAAAAAGTTATGAATGTGTAATTTTTTTTTTTTTTTTTTTTTCAATATAATATCAATTTGTCCACCTTTTTTTTTTTTTTTTTATTATCATCTAATAAAAATCTAATATAAACATTTATGTATATTTTTTTCTTTATAGAGCTTAAAGAGTTATATTATTACATTTTATTTTGATAATTTATACTTTATATATATATATATATTTTTAAGAATAAATTAATCCCATATTTTAGTATAATAAATAAATATGAAAATATAATTAAATTTTTATGGTAACAAGTTTATATATATGTAAATTTAAGATAATTTTTATTTACCATGTGAATTAATTACTTTTTTTTTTTTTTTACTTTATTTTATTTCACACTTTTAGTATTTGTCTTTTTTTTATTTTTTGTTTCTTTTGTTTCATTTTGTTTATCTTTTATTTATATATTTTATTTTTTTTTTATTTTAAGACTTACAACAACTAGAAATGGAATCAGAAAAATTATCTATGCATGAAGCTTATAAAAAGTTTTGCTCAAAGCATCCATTAAAAAAGTTATCTATGCCTAAAAGTGATCTAGTATGGTGTTATTATGATATTAATAGTAGAAATGACAATATAATAATATTTTTGCACGGAATATGTGGAACAGCTGGTTGTTATTTTTATCAGTTAGATTCATTATCTAACTTAGGTTTTAGAGTGATTTCCTTTCAGTACCCTTGTTACAATTATTTAAAAGATTGGATAAAAAATATGTGTAATATCTTAGAATATTTAAATATTAAAAAAGCTCATTTTTTTGCTAGCGATTTGGGAGGTTACTTGATTCAATTATATGCAAAATTATATCCATCAAAAATACAGTCTTTAATTTTATGTAATTCATATAGAAAAACAGATGATTTTGCAGCAATATCTTCATTAAGAAACATATATGGAAAGTTATACAGTTTTTTACCACATGTTTTATTAAAAAAAATAATATTAGAAAATTACATATATATCAATTATGTAAATATAGATTTAAAAGAGAAAAATTCTTTAGAATTTATGAGCAATGAAATTGATTTAATTTCTGCTTCAGATTTAGGAGGAAGAATTAGCTTGCAGTTATCATCAGAAATAATTGATAGAATTTATGTTAATGATAGACATATAACTATTTTGCAAACATTAAATAATATGTATTCAGATAGTTTAAATGAAGATATGAAAAAAGCTTATCCTTTTGCCAAACATGCTATTATGAAATCAGGTGGTGATTTTCCATATTTAAGTAGATATGAAGAAGTAAACATGTACATTTTAGTTCATTTAAGAAATAATTGCAATACAACCTTTGTCAAAGAACAGATTAGTAATATGAATTATTCTCATCAACTAAAAAATGAAGATGATTATGACCAAATTTATGAAAGAAAAAAACATGATTCACATAATTATTATACAAGTGAAAGTAATTTTAAGGGAGGATACAATAATTCTAATAATAATTCTAATAATGATTCTAATAATAATTCTAATAATAATTATAATAATAATAATAATTATAATAATAATAATAATTATAATAATAATAATTATAATAATAATAATAATGTAAATACATATGATTATAGGGAAAAGTATAGTATAGGAACAAGTGAAAATGAAACAATAAATAATAATATAAATGATAATTACCATGAACAGTATGATTCTAATTTATATAAAAACGGAAATTATATTATTAACAAAAATAATAATAATAATAATAATAATAATAATAACAAAAATGAATATAATCATGGTGATGAAAATTTTACATTCTGCAAAAATAATTCAAGCAATAATCATATCAAACAAAACATTTTTGAAGAACGAAATAGAAATCATTCAGTTATAAAAAATTATTCAAGTGATAATTATGATTTTTCAAACAACTTTAATAACCTTAACATCAATCATAATGATCATAATTACAGGGACAATAGCGATGATTACAGAAATATAACAGATGACACATATAATAACATTAATAATGAATATAGTTACATTGACACAAGTAATGAAAACTTTAATAAAACTAATCAAAATATTAATAATTCAGAGGATAGTTATAACAACGAATCAATAGAATATCAAGATAATTTTAATCAAAATGATACAAGGTATAATACTACTAATATCAATCAAAATGATATTTTTTGCCATTTTTAATATATATACATATTTTGAAAACATTAAATTTCTTTATTTTATACTTTTTGTTAGAAATAATAAAAGTTATAAAAAAAAAAAAAAAGTAAATAAGTATTATTTTTTTACTTGCTTACATGTCTTTTTATGCATACGATTTATCTTTTATTTTTTTTTTATTTTTCGTAGTTTTTATTTGTTTTTATTTATTTATTTATTTATTTATTTATTTATTTATTTATTTATTTATTTATTTATTTATTTATTTATTTATTTTTTTTTTTTTTTTTTTTTTTTTTTTTTTTTTTTTTTTTTTTTTTTTTTGTTTTTTTTTTTTTTTTTTNTTTTTTTTTTTTTTTTTTTAATTTTTTCTTAATTTCACTTTTTAATTTTCCTTTTTTTCTAAGACTTGAACTTTATTATTGTTGAAACTAATCTAAAAAAATTTCTTTTAATCAAAATAAACATATATATATGTATGTGCAAATATATATATATATTTTTTCTTAAAGAATAAAATTTTTGCATGTTTTTTGTGTTTAATTCTTCTGTTTTAAACAAAATTTATTTTTATTACATTTTTAAAAAATTTTTATTAACTATATCATTAACAAATTTTTAATTTAAAAAAAAAAAAAAATATGATAATTTTACAAAAAATATGTCTCATTAACTATGAGTTAATGTAGAAATATTAAAATAATGCAAAAATAAAATGATAAAATAACAAATTAAAAATTTTGGTGTGTAATTAAAACAAATTTAAAAAGAAAAAAAAAAAAAAAGATGGATATTACAGATTTTGAAATCCCATTATTTTCTCCTAATATTACAGAAATAAATTTCGGGATATTTGACTTATGGTTAAAAGGATACAATGGTAGTGAAATAATTTTATGATTAGTTCCTATAAAAATATTATTCTTTATAGTATATATAAAATATAACAAAAAAAAAAAAAAAAAAGAAAAAAAGAAAGAAATAAAGAAAGAAAAAAAGAAAGAAAAAAAGAAAGAAAAAAAGAAAGAAAAAAAGAAAGAAAAAAAGAAAGAAAAAAAGAAAGAAGAATATAAAGAAAAAATTACTAAATAGGGAGAATATATATATATAAATATGTATATCATGAAAATGTAATATAATTCAATGTAACAAAATAATTTTTGAATATATTAAAAATATAAAGTGAAAAAAAAAAAAATAGTGAATATCCTATAGAATCAAATTTTGTAGTTTATTTTTTTTTTTTTTTTTATTCGTATGAGAAATTCATATAACATAGTGATGTTTAATTTCCATAGATTTATTAACAAAATTTTGTTTCTTTTTGTTTTTTTTTCCTTTTCGCAGAAAAAGAAGTGTTACAATTACTTCAAAATACTTTTTATTCTCATTTAATAAAGGAAACAAATGAAGAAAATAATAACAATGGAGAATTATTTAATAAAATAAAAAACGAAGCTAAAAATAATGAAAAAGATAGATTATACATAGAAAAAGCTAAAGATAACGTTTTTTTAGTAAAAAGTAGAATAGTTAATTTTTTTAACACAGAAAACAAGGGAAATGACTACAGCACTAATAATATTTTTTTTCAATACTTTTTATGCTTATATATAAAACAACAGTTTTATATATTTAACATATTATCTTATCACTTAATGAATTTAGATTTACGATTTTCCCATTTTTATATTCCTATCAGTAAAAATAAAATTTTAAAACTAATAAAAAGATATTATAATATTGATATTAATTTAGAAAAAGAAATTATTAAGTATAAAAATATTAATAATATAACAAAATATATTAATGATTTGGTAAAACTTACGAATCTTCATAAAATATCAGTTAAAAGACAAATAGAAAATATAAAAAATATGTGGAGATATATATTAAATATATATGAAAGAAGAGATATAAACATAAGTAAATTACAGAAAAAAAGAAAAATAAGTATAAAAAGAGTACTAAAATACATTAAAACCAACTTTCGCCTATATAAATATTTTATAAAAAGAGAAAATGTTTTAGAAACTAATGATAACAATCAAAATAAATCCTTTTTATTTAAAAATAAAAAAAAAAGAAAAGGTAAAAAAAAAGGAAAAAAAAGTAAATCAAAAAATGATTTTTATCAATATAATATAATAAAAATATTAGAAAGTTTAGTAGGTATTTCTTTGGCGAAAAGATATTTTCGCTTATATTGGATATTAGCATATCAAATAGAAATACCAAAAAAAATTAACATTTCATACATTTATTTTAATAATATCATTTTGTTAATATTAGAAAAATTGCAAATAAATGACTTAATATTATCAAAAGAATATATAAATATAAGTAAAAACATATATTCTACGTATAAAAGTAATAAGAATATGGATATTCTAAAAAGTAAATTATTTAGTATGATTGAAATAAATAATTCTTTAAAAAACAAATGTTTTATTAGACTTAAGTGCATTATAAATCTTTTGTGTTGTTTTAGAAATGTAATATAATTTTAAAGGGATACCTAAATATATATAAAGATATATATATATATATATATATATGTAAATATGTAGAATATGTAGAATATGTAGAATATTTATGATCAAATAATATATATATATATATATCTATTAAAATACTTATCTTTAATAATTATAAATATTATTTATTATTATTATTCTCATTTTTTTTTCTTTTCTATATAGTCATTTGAAATAACAAAATTTTTTTTAATTTTCATCGAATTACAAAAAAATGAATCTTTCACAAATGAGCAAGCATTTGTAAAACAAAACATTGGAAATAATATTTTTGTAAATAGAATTATGAGTTTCATAAAGTAATTTTTATCTATTAAAACACAATAATAATAACATTATGTCTACATAATAAAGATATATTAATAACAACGTGAAATAATAAATTTATATAATCAACATATTAAATAAATGAGGAAATTATTAATGAAATAAAATATCATTAAATATTCAAAATAAATTATTTACTATATATATACATATATATTTATTTGTTTATTTATTTGTTTATTTATTTGTTTATTTATTTGTTTATTTATTTGTTTATTTATTTGTTTATTTATTTACTTATTTGTTTTACACACCTATTTATTTATTCTTATATTTATCTATTTTATAGAGAAGCAGAAAATTACTCTAAAACAAAAAAGATAGAAGATGATAATAAAAAGGAAAATGAAAAAACTAAAAATTTTTAAAAATTTGAAAATGTTCATAGGATATAATATAATATGTATAAAATTAGGAAAAATAAAAGTAAAAAATTTTTAATTTTATACGTGAGTTGAAATGTTATATATTTCGTATTTTTTTATTTATAGGTTTTAAAATTTGCTCAAATTTGTATAAAATTATATAAATTAGATAGTACTTGCATTCTATATTAGATAACTTTTTTTTTTTTTTTTGTATTATTATGTCTACAATCAAATTTTTAGTATATTATTTAACTTTTTTATTCCGTATTTTCATAAGCAATATGTTCTATTTAATTTATTTTTTTTTTTTTTTTTTTTTTTGACAAGAAATTAAAACATATAGTTTTAAATAATAATATAAAATCAATAATATGTATAAGAAAAATAGAAATACTTTTTATAATATTTTTATTTATATGTTTATAATTTTTATAATATTCTAGAAATTTAAAAGAAAAAATAGTATAAAACAATAATAATATTTTTAAAAATTTTTTAATTATTTTAAAAAAAATTGATATATAGGTCAAATTGAATATGTATTGTGTTGGAAAAAATTTGCTTTACTTCATATATATATATAATTAAATCATTTATTTTCATCATCTTCCTCTTCTTCTTCCTCTTCCTCTTCTTCTTCTTCTTCTTCTTCTTCTTCTTCCTCTTCTTCCTCTTCTGCAACATAATCCTCTTCATCTTCATCTTCAACATATTCTTCTTCATCTGATTCTGATAATTCATCACGAAAATCTTGTTTATTTTCGGTATTATTTGCATCATCTTGAATATTAAGATTTTTACTTTTTAAAAAATTGAGTAATGGAACATACTCATTTTTATCAATATTAGTATATTCATAACTAATTCCTCTTTTGTGTTTAATAATCAGAGAAAAAAAACGGTGTTGATTTATATTTCCTGTTCTTTGAAAGCTTAAAGTAACAATATCTTCAAAAGAAATTAAAATAACTGGCTTAATAATAAAAAGAAAGTATTTATTTAATGGGTATAGTTGTCCACTAGCTGCTCTATAACTACAAGTAATTCCATATTGATTTTTAGCTGTTCTAAAATCTCCAGGTATAATTACACTTTTTTTAACTAAGGAAGTAAAAAGTCTTGTGACTACATCATATGGTTTTCCTGATATAGTTTTTTCTAGTTTATATTTTTTAATAATTTCTTCATTTGCATTTATATTTATATCCATATCATCATCATTGTTTAACTGGATTAATATAAAAGGATATTCAGTTTGCCCTTGTTTCATTTTGTTATTCAAACTAAAAATTAACACATATTGATTAGAATTACTTTTAGGAACTAATATCATTTTATTTATATTAGTATATTGAATTGTAAAATCATAAGACTTTCCATGTAATTTAAATGTTCTTATATACATTTCTATTTCATATCTACCTCTTGGGACTAATAGAGGTATATTTGTTAAAGATGCAATACTTTCACTTTTAGAATCACCAATATTAACTTTTTCTAATAAATCATTTTTTAAATTTTGAAAAGTTTGATTTTCATCATTTTCATGAGGATAATAAAAACGTATTTCTGCTAAAGAATCTTCATTGGTTTGATTTTCTTCATTTTTCAATTCCATAGCTATATCTGTTTTAATTTGAACATTTAATTGATTTATATTATTTGTAGGAATATTGAATGCATATTTTTTATCTATATCAAATAACAAATTAGAATTTTCAAATTTAAATTCTCCCCAATTCCATCCCTTTGTTGTTATTTTACGATTACTTAATCTTATATTAAAATATTTCTGAAAATGTTGTGTTATTTCATTTATATTTCTATCAGGAAAACCATCAAAATAAACTATCAAATTATCTTTTGATTCTATTAACTTTAAATGTAACCTATTATTATTATAACTTGTTTTTATCCACTCTCCTTCACTAATATCACTAAATTTATATTGATAAACATTATTTGTTTTCTTATTTTTCCATCCTAAAAATTCATTAGACATCCTAAATGACCCATAATCTCCTCCACCAAATCCTCTAATATTTCCAATTGAAATTACGGAATTATTATTTGAATTAGTCCCGTTATTATCTCCCATCAACTCTTATATCTTTTTCAAAAAAAAAAAATTTTAAAAGAGAAAAACTTTCAAAAAAAAAAAACAAAATTTAAAAAATTCTTTTTAATACTATATTAAAAAAATGACGAAAATGTGTAAATATTTCTAATCAGAATGATGTCTCTTTTGACATTAATAAATTTTCCTCATAAAGGAAATGATATAATATATTAATATTTTTGAAAAAAATTAAATTATTTTTTAAATATTCTAAAATAAAATAAAAAAGCAAAAGAAAAGAATATAAATATATATATATATATATTTTGTTAATGAAAATTATATAAATTTTCTAAAATTTTGAAGTTATAATAAGCATATTATTTTTATTGTAATATAAAATCCCTTTTATTTTTATAAAATAATTTTAGTTATTGTTTTAATAATTCCTCATTTAATTTCATTTCTCTTATCTATTTTTTTTTTTTTCTTTTTTTAACTTTATTTAAAACCATAAAAAGGGAACAAGTGGTAAAATGAAGTTATCAAAAATAGGATCATCAAAAAAAAAAAAAAAATTTAATATATTACAAATAAAATGAGAAAAGATGAAAGATAAAGAGAATTTAATCAAATAAAGAAAAATAAACTAAATAAAAAAAAAAAAAAAAAAAAAAAAAAATCAGAAATATAATTTAAATTGAACATACACAAAAGAGAAATTAATAAAATAATGTTAGAGTTGAAATTAAAAGCTAATCTATTTAAAGAAGTTAAAATTATATAAAATAAAAAAAAAAAAAAAATAAATAAATAATAATAAAAATAAAATAAAATGAAATAATAAATATAGTATATAAAAAAAAAAAAAATTATTAATACTAAATACATAAAAATGAAAAAGAAGTATATTAAAACTTTTTTTTCTTTTTTCTCTCTTTTTTTACATTCTGATATATTATATTCAACAAATTATAATTCCATATATCAATATTGCCGACTATATATAAACAATTATTAATTTGAAAAAAAAAAAAAAAAAAAAAAATGAAATTATTTTACGGTATGAAATATTTATAAAAAAATATACCTAATTTATTTAAGACAATAAAAATATTTTTTGTTCATTTATTTATTTTTATTTTTTACACATAAATTAGCAATATAACTTTTAACAAATAAATTTGTATTATTTTAAGTTAAAAAGGATACTTAAAAGAAATATATAAAAAAAAAAAATAGACAAAAATAGGAAACATTATTTTTTTTGTTTATCACAGAAGCATAATTTATTAATTGTTTTAAACGGTTTAAGTTATATAATTTTTTTAAACAATAATTTATAAGTAATGAGAGTTTACAAAAAATTATTTTATTAAAATAATTATTAAAATAAGAATGTTATTTAAGAAATCTTTATACTCTTCTCGTTAAATTTTAAATAAATGATTATATATAATTTATTCTTTTAATAAAATACAAAAATTTTTGTAATCATTTAAAAAAATAATTTTTAAGTGATAGAGAAAAATATAAAAACAATAAAAAGGGATAAAAGAATAAACATAAAAAAAGAAAAAAAAAAAAATAATTATAAAAAAAAAAAAAAAATAGACTAAATACTAAAAATAAAATTTATATACATATAGAAATATATTGTTCTCTTAATAAAATGTGTTATAAATGTACAGAAAAAATGTAAAAAAAGGGGAACAAATTTTAATCTTATTTTTAAGTTATAATTTAGATAAAAACATTTTCAAAAAACAATACAATAGTTTAAATTTTTAAATAATTAAAATTAAAATTCTGCAAATTAAAATGTAAATGTCTATTTTTTTTTTTTTTTTTTTTCTATTTATTGAATTATTTAATGTACAAATAAATTTTATAATTCATTTTAAAATGAGATAAATTATTTATTATATTTATTCTTTAATTCACATTTATTCGCATTTCTACTAAATATATTTATCCATCTTAATTTAGGTTGTGAAAAATTTATTTCATCAATTGAAATGTTAGAATTTTTTAAATTTTGTTTATGTTTACTATTATTTATATATGGCTTTGAAAAAATTTGAATTGAACTTTTGTTTAATTTTAAGTAATCTTTTAAATTATCTTTTATTTTATTACTTTTATTATTTTCTGTTATTTTCTTAGTTAAATAATTATTATTACCCATAAAACTTTTTAAATTTAATTTACGAAAGTTACTTATTTTTCTTTGTAAGATGTTGTTTGTTAAAAATTGATAATTATTATGAGGAAATGAACATAGCATAAGATTATTAAGATAATCAAAATTTTCAGGAAAATCAATATCATAAGATAATTTTAAATTTTTTTGATTATATTCATTACTATTTAATTTTTCTCCTACAGTACTTTTCATTAAAAAAATATTTGATATGGCATTTTTGTTAGTATTTTCATTACTATATATACTTAATGAATCAGTATTCTTTTTTTTATCTAATTCGTTAACATTTTTATTATTATAATTACTATTTTTTTTGATATAATCATTATTATTATTTACAAAAATATAATTATTTTTTATATTATTAAAATTATTTGATACTATATATTCCTTTTTATTATCCATTATTTTCTCTTTTAATGTAGTTATTTTGTTTTTATTTAACTGTTCAAATTGTCTATCAAATTTCAATTCATTTAATGTATTCATTTTATTTGCATATTCTATTATATCGCTGTTATGTTTTTCATTTATAATTTTAATGTTCACATGCTTTTTATTTATTTTATTATTATCACTTATTTTACTATCATAGTTTGTGCTCATTATGTAATAACAATTTTCTTTATTTCCATTAGGATCAATTAACTCATTTTTTTCTGTTAAATTTACACATTTTTGTGCATTATTATAGTTATTACTAAAATTTGTTTTTTTTAGATTATTATTTTCAATTAAATTAACATTTTTAAATTTAGAGTATATAGGATTACTACTACATAATTTGTGTTGAACCTTTAAAATTACATTTCCTTTATCTTTTAATAATAAATTTTGTGAAATACTATCATTATTTGTTCTTTTACTCATCACGCTATTATGTGGGCTCTTATTTCTTTTTTCATTAATAAATTTGTTCATTTCTTGCAAAAGGTTATCTTTATTATTACTACAAAGATTTTCATTTTGGAAATTTCTTAAATCTTCATTTTTCTCTAATTTCCCTTGATCGTTTTTTTGACAATTTTTATCTAATACAACCATATTAGAAGTTACATAAAATTCTTTATTTTTTTTTGAAGAAAATTGAGTTTTATCAGAACATATTTTTTTATTGTTTATATTATTATCAATATTTAATTTGTCATTTTTACATTCTTTATTTATAAAATTGTTTTTATCAATATTTATAAATTCTTTTTTTTTAATTAATGATGTAAACTTTTTTGTTAAAAGATTATTATCCGTTTCTATTTTTTCATTAAAAAAAGAACTTTCTAAATAATCATCATTTTTTTTTTTAACATAATTATTATTTATAACATTCTTTATGCATTTATTAGCAGAATTATTGTAACAAATTTTATCATTAGAATTATGTTTCCTATTCTCATTATGAGAATCATTATTTATAAAATTCGTATTTGAAAGAAAGTCACTTTTCTCATAAGAGTTATTTGTGTTTGTGTCTTTTAGATATATATTTTTATTTTTTACGTCTTCTCCTACTTTGCAAACGTTTGGTAAAATTTTATTTATTTTTAACTCAACCGCGTTTTTATTTGGATAAGAAAATGTATAAATTTTAGAAGAAATAGAACGAACATTTTCCTTTTCTTTTTCTTTTTCCTTTTCCTTTTCCTTTTCAAATTCTTCATTATATTTAAAATAAAATGATTTTTTTTCAATATTTTCATCTAATTTTTTAGGAAAATCATGATAATTAGAATGATTATTATCATTAATGTTGCTATTATTATCTTTGTTATATGTTTCATTATCATTATTACTATGAATGTTTTCTTTGTTATCAGTAATTCCTGTATTATTATCTTTTTTAGATTGTGTAAGTTGAATTTGTGATAAATCATCTTCTAAAATGTTCTTTTTATTATGTATATTATTAATGAATAAATAATCGTATATTTTTGTATGTTTTAAATTTTCAAAATTATCCCTTTTTATTTTGTTATTACTATATGATGCATTTCTTTGGTTATATTTTTCAAACGCAAAATTTAAATTATGTTTTCCTTTGTTATAAATTTCTTCATTTATATTTCTTTCTTTAATGATATTATTAATGTTATCATTTTTAAATGAACAATTAAAATTTTTTATATTGGAGTAATTAATTAAGCTAAATGATGTCCTTATATATGAAAAAGTATTTGAAAATATTCCCGAATTACTTGTATTTAACTTGTTTTCTTCATTATAATTTATAATGAAGTTTCCATCTTTCTTTTGATTAAATAAATAATATTTATTCAAGTAGATATTTTTACTTATATTATATTTTTTAAAATATTGATCTAAATGTTCTTCAAATCTCATTAACTTTTCTAATTGATTTTTATTACAATCATTAATTTTTTCTTCATTTGAATAGTTATCAACATTAGTAGAAATATTCAAATGATTACCATTCCTATTATTCGTTTCATTTTTATTAATATAAATATTTTTTTCCTTGTTTATATCATGAATTATTTTATTATTTTCTTTGTTATAAACATCTACGAAATCATTTTTTGATTTTAAATTAATCACACATACACTTAAACTTCTAAAGTTATCATCTTTAAGCGCATATTTAGGAAAACTGTTATCTTCTACTTTTTTTTCATTCAATTTCGTATATTTATTGCCACATGGTGAACTATTAAATTCATTATTATTTTTTCCACTTAATTTACATCTATTTTTATCAAATGATGGGATTTTTAATAATATATTATTGTATATTTTTCCATCTTTAATATTTCTTAAATGCTTTTCATAATTCACTAAATTGTAATTTCCTTCAAAAGAATATTTACATTCTAAATTAAAATTACTATTAAATTTATTACATGAATTATTTAATATATTTTCTTGTTCCTCTTTATTAGAAGTTTCATTATTAGTTATATTTTGACTTTCTTGAATTTTTAATTTATTACTTTTAACTTGAGAATTATCATAATTTTTCTTCTTTACCTTTAGTTTTTCATTAACGCTTTTATTTTCATACAATTTATTGTAATTATTAAAAATAACACTACTACTTTTCTTTTTTTTTGATAACTTAAAATAATTTTTATCTACTCTCAAGTTTTTAAGTAAATTTTTCGATTTAACTTTAGATAAAATTCCATCATTTTTATGTTTGTAATTTCTTATTTTATTTTTGTTATTACTAATGGTACTTAAAATACAATTTTCGCAATCACTATTAATACTAATATAATTATTATTGCTTTTCATAGTATTAATGTCATCATTTTTATAAGTATTATTGTTATCTATAATACAACTATCTTTGTAATCATCATAAAAAATACCACAATAATAATAATCACGGTTTGAATAATTCATATTTTTACAATTATTCTTGTGAGCAGAAATATTTTTATAATCAATTTTATTGGAAGAAAAATAAATAGATTCATCATCATTTATGTATTTATTAAATGATATGTTTTCATTAAATTTATCATGAATTATTATTTCATCTATTGAATTATGTTTTAGGTTGCTTAATAAATCATTTTCATTATTTTCATATATATAAAAAAAATCAGCGGAACGATTAAAGTTAATTATATCATTTTTAAAACTGCAAGAACTTATATCACAACATTCTTTTTTTTCATTTATCTCCATATTTTTTTCACATTTTTTCTGTTTTGCTTTTATTTTATAGTTTAAGTTATCACCTTTAAAATAATTCAGTTTACTTGAATATTTTGTCTTTTTGTTATAAGAAAATACTTTATCAAAATTTATATAATATTTTTTCATATAATTATTGAAATTAGATGGATGTAAATTATACTCATTTTTATTTGAATAGTAGAGTTTTTTTAGTTTTAAAAATTTATCTTTATCATCAATATTTTCTATATTAATGTTTTTTTCACTATTTAAATCGAATTTTAAAATATCCTTTTTTTCATTAAGGGAACCAAACACATCCGTTTTTAACTTTTCATAGATATCATTTTTTAATAAATTGTCTTTTTCATAACTACTTAAATTATTTTCATTTGTAACTTTTACAAGTGATACATTTTTAACATTATAATTATTAAATTCATTTTTTTTTTTATTAATTTCTTTCCTTACAAAAATATTATTTCCTTTTTTTGTTTTTGATCCTTCAGAATTATTTTCTTTAGTATTACTTCCTTTTTCATTTGGAGATCCATTCTCTATAAAATTTTTTGTTCTACCTACACATGTTTCATCTAAAACATTTTGGTGGCACATATTTAAAGTACTTTTTTTTTCTTCTAATATATCCTTTTCACATTTAAGATTTTCAGTAAGATTATTATAATTACCATTATGCTTATAATTTTCATTTTTACAATTATAATAATGTTCAGTGTATTTATAACTTTTATTTTCTCTAGAAGAATTTTCGACACATATATTTTTATTTTTATCATTATTATTGTCATTATGACCATTATAATCTTTATCATCATCACTTTTATCATTATCTGTATAATTATATTTTATTGAATTTATGTCATTAATACTTTCAAGTATTTCATTTTTTTTTTTTTTTTTTTTTTTTTTTTTTTCTTCATTATTATTACTGTTATCTGTATTAAGAACTGGACACTTTTCATGATATCTTTCTTCTTTTTTAATAGAAGTCAGATTTATTTCATTATTTATTTTTTCATTGAATTTAAAGTAATCATTTTCTTTTAGAATTTTATTATTACTTTTATATGAATCTTTACTATTTGATGCACTTTTAATTTTATCTTCACAGTTTATTGTGTTAGTGACTTTTTGATTATTATTTATTGAATCCTTTTTTCTTATAGAAAGTAAAACATCATTACTAAATTTATCATTACTAAATTTATCATTACTAAATTTATCATTATTAAATTTATCATTATTAAATTTATCATTACTAAATTTATCATTATTAAATTTATCATTACTTATATTTGTTATATTACTATTTTTAATTTTATTGTTCGAATGAATTTTGTTATATTGATTATTATCTGTAAAATTTATCTTTTCTGTTTCTTCATTGATATACGTTTCACTCTCAAGTATTTCATGCATATATTCGCTTTTTTCTATTTTTGAGGGTTCAACTTCAATATTTTTTTTGTTAATACTATTGTTTTCATTAAAAAATTCATGATTTAACTTATTTTCTTTTCTTATATCATCTTTAATTTTATCGTTTTTTATTTGAGAATTATTTATTTTATTAAATATAATTTCTTCAATGTTTACAATTTTTGTTGAATGTTTTGAATTATAAAAATTTTTGTTACATTCTTCATGATTTGCATCCTTTTTAATAATATATGTGTCTTTTTTTTTTAAATTGGTAGAATCTATTTTTATTGGTATGTCGTTCTTGTCAACTGATGAGTTTAATTTAGAATTTCCATAAAAATTCGATTTATCTGAGAAGCTAGAATTAACATTAGCATGTTTATTTTCATTTATATCATTTTTTTCATCAGTATATTTTAATTGTTTATTTATTTTCCTATCTGCATTTTCTTTTCCAATTAAAATGCTGCCATTGTTCAAATTGTTTTGTTCATTTTTACCAAGTTTTAAGCTATTTTTTTTATTTATTTTTTCATCTTGTTTTCCATTTGTTTCTTTTACGAATTTATTTGAGTTTATTAAAGTGTTCTTATAATGTTCATTATTAAAGCAACTAATTTTAATTTGTTTTTCATAATTTTTTAAAAGAGAATTCTCATTTTTCATATGTGGGCATACTTTATAATTAAAATTATTAGAATTCATGTAATCAGAAATTCCTCTTCTATAAGTATCATTTTTAAAATATCTCAAATTATCATTATCAAATGAAGCTACTTGCTTTTCTGGTAAAACATGAGAATATATATTATTAGAAAAATTATTTCTATTGAGTAAATATTCAATATACATATTATTTTTATCATAATAATAATATTTGTAGTGAATTTTATTATAATCTGGATGAATGTTGGAAGAAATATCATTTTGCGAAATATTTTTTTCGTTTAAATTATATATGCTACTACTATTTAATGAAATAATATTTTCTGAAGATATACTATTATTGGTAGTATTATTAGAGTAATTTGTATTATGTAAATACTTAATTTTATATGCATTATTGTCTTTATATGTATTAATTAGATGATGATAGTTATTATAATTTTTTAAAATTATATCTTTATAATCATTGGGTAAATTAACATCATAATTTTTTAAGAAATAGATATTTTCGTAAGTATTATTATTTATTAAAATTTTATCATTTCTATTCAATTTATTATTTTTATCAATATAAAAATTATTTCTATTAAAGTATACATCGTAAATATAATTGTCATCGTTTGGATATTTAGGACTGTTAAATTTCTCAAATAATTTATATTTGTCATCTGCATACTTATTTTCCATTGTTAATTTTTCTAAATAATTATTTTCTTCGTAGATATTATTTTTCTCTGTATTTGTAAGTTCTATTTTACTATTTAAAGAATTATAGTTAAAATTTTTTTGTTTTGTTTTATTATCTATTTCAGTGATATTTTTCTTATATGTAAATATAATGTCTGAAAATTTTTTATTTTCTTTGTTTACCTTATCCACATTACAATGTTTTAAATTATTATGTAACAGTTCTTTTTTGTCGTAAATATATAAATCATTATTTTTATTTAAAATAGATGAATATTCACAAAGATAACCTTTCTTATTATCATTATCATTCTTATTATTATTACTGTTATTCTCCTTGTTATTGTTATCCTTATTATTATTATTATAGTTATTATTAATATGGTAATTATTATTACTATTATTAATTTTTTTATTATTGATTTTAATGTTATTATTAATATTATTGTTGTTATTCATTAAAGCTAATTTTTTATAGATATTATAATCTAAAATATTTTTATTACTATATATAGGACAAGCAACAGTTGATGATAAAGGAAAGTTGATTTTTTTATTTATGTAAGATATCTCTAGTTTATTTTTAGCAGTGTCAGATAGCCATTCATGATTAATAATTTCATCAAGTGATAAACGGTTCATTGGATTGATATTAAGCATTCCTGATAATAAATTTTTAGCATTTGTAGAAAATTTATTAACTCTATTTTTGGGATAAATAATTTTATTCTTTATAATTTCATTATAAGCTTCTTTAATTTCTTTATCTTCGTTATCAAAAGGTAGTAAACCAAAAAACATGGCATATAAAATTATACCTAAACTCCATATATCTGCTTTTTTTCCATCATATCCATTTATATTATTACAACCCAGAACTTCTGGTGCAGCATAGCTCAAAGTTCCAACAATATCATAATGTAATTTATTTTTTTCATTAAAACAACATGCACCGAAATCTCCAATTTTTAAATCATATTCTGAACAGGATGGTAATTTTCCTATTCTAATTAATGTTTTTTCTTTTTGAGTTAATTGTTTTTTACATAAAAATATATTTTCAGGTTTTAAATCTCTATGAGCTATATTATTTTGGTGTATATATTTTAATCCTTCAACAATTTTTTTAAAAAAATATTGTGCACTAGATTCATCTAAATGCAATTTCTATAAAATATATTCAACATATTAAAAAAAAAAAAAAAAAAAAATTAAATAAATATATTATTATATATATATAATTTCATAAATCTATGTATATGTTAAGATAAAACAATCATATAATAAATATAACAACAGATATATAGAAATAAAATTATATATATATTTTTTTTTTTTTTTTTTTTGTATATTACATTTCTAACGTATGATATTAAATCACCACCATCACAATACTCCATTATTTGAATAATTTTATCTTTTGTTTCTAATATATTTATTGTTTTAACAACACATGGATGATTCATTTTACAGGATACTTTGATTTCTTCTTTTAATTTTTGAAATAGACCTAAATCTCCTTGTGCTGTTGATTTATCAATAGCTTTTGCAGCAACAAAAATACCTATGTTTTATTAAAATTTGCATATATTAATAAATAATGTAATAATTGTATTTAAATAGTTAATTATATATATATATATATATAAATGTTTTATAAGTATATATAATTTATGAACCTGTTATTTTATCTAAGGCCAAATGAACTTGGCCAACTGATCCCGTATTTATTTTTTCTAAAATTATATAATTTTTTATGTGATAATATTGTAGAGTATCACTTAATTTTTTTTTTGAATATCTTAATTGAATTTTTTTTCCATGAGAAACTAATGCATTAAATAATTGATTTCCTTTATTTATCCCTCTAGACATTATATCATCAATATGTGCTCCCCATTGCAATGATTCAGGTTTTTTTCCTTAAATTTGTCGTTAAAATTTTATTTTAATTAATACATTTATTTAATTTTTACTATAATATTTTTATTCTAATTTACTTCATTTTGAAAAAATAGTTTACTGTTTATTCTTCTCGTTTAAAATTATTATTTTTATTAATTTTTTTTTTTTTAGATTACCTGCTAAGAAATCTAAAATACTCCTTATTTGTGGGCTACATGATTGATAAAGTTTTAAAAACTAAGAGCACCAATTTTGTAAATTGTTATATACAAAAAAAAAAAAAAAAAAAGAAAAAATAAAATAAAATAAAATAAAATGATTAATATCAATAAAGTAATATTTCATCTAAAATTAATGAAGCTATGAAAATAAAAACAACAAAGTATAAAAATATAAAAAGGGTTAAATTAATTTCTTTGTCTAACCTGCCATATGATAAATATATTTTCTGTTAATTGTAAATCTAAACTTGTTACTGATTCAACTTGAGGAATGAGGCGTAGTTCTTTATCCCATTCAGATCTCCAATTAGGAGTATTTAGCATTATAAAAAAAAATTAAACAAAATAGAGTAAAAAAAAAAAGAAAAAAAAAAGAAAGAAAAAAAAAAACAAATCAAAATGAAAAAGGAAATAAATATTGACATAGACAAAAACAAAAACAAAAACAAAAACAAAAATAAAAACAAAAATAAAAACAAAAATAAAAATAAAAATAAAAACAAAAACAAAAATAAAAATAAAAATAAAAACAAAAATAAAAAAAATGAAAGAAAAATACAAATAAAAACAAATTTTAACACTTATAATAGTGCAAGCATAAGCATAAATCAACTAAGACAAAAATGTAAAAAAAAAAAAAAAATAAATAATTA
>NW_021628238.1:355382-370087 GCF_900005855.1 Plasmodium gallinaceum | reverse complement strand
AAAAAAAAAAAAAAAAAAAAAAAAAATGTAATAGGAAAGAATTTTTCAGAAAATAAAAATTAATAATACTAAATATTATAAGTATATATGATTTAATAAAAGAAAATTATATAATAAAAAGAATTAAATATTAAAAATAAAAAATTTAATAACATTTTATAAAAAAAAAAAAAAATAAGTTATTTGTAAAAGGGTGTATTCCTTTTTTTTTCTTTTGCAACACTGAACAACATATGAATTTCACATTTATGTAGTAAATAAAGATAACAAACTCGTTATTTTTAATTTCCTATATATATATATGTGAAAAGAATAAAAAGAAAAATAAATAATATCAAAAATAATAATTCTAGATAAAATAATAATAGTATCTTGAAAAAAAAAAAAAAAAAAAACGAAATTATGCTTTTAGAATAATCTGCTAATGTTAAATGAATTAGGAAAAAAATTACAGTACAACTGAATAAATTGTATATTGAAAAAAAAATGTTTATAAAAATGTAATATTTTATAATTTTTACTTGATAGTAATTGTTTACTTTTTGATTTATCTATTAAAAAATATTATTTTTATACAAAATAACATCTCGCTATAAAATATCTAGTATAATGTATTTTATTAGATTTTCAAAAAATTAGATTCCATGGATAAATTTTACGACTACGATAAAATTAATCCTAATAAAATATTCTTCAGAAAATTTATTTCAAATTTTTTATTTAAATTATAAAAAAGATTAATAATAAGAATTTCTTTTTATTATCAATATTTTAAAATACGCAAAAAAAAAAAAAAAAAATTATCTAATTTTCTCTTAAAATTACATTTTTTTTTTTTTATAAATAATATATGAACAAAATGATGCACTTATTTGCAGCTCTAGATGTGAATTCTTAAATAAAAAAGGAAAATTGTATAATTTTAATTTTGCATACATCAGATATATAAAAATATATAGACATATAATTAAAAAATAAAAATGAAAATAAATAAAATGAATATTTTTCAAGATGATGAAAAGGTAATACCTTTTTATATTAAATTTTAAATAGATTAATATTTCATTTAAATATGATATATATATATATATATATTAAGGAACAAAGAAAATTATAAAAAAAAAAAAAAAAGCATAACAAACAACAACAAAAATGATAAGGAATATGAATAAAAAATTAAAAAATAAAAAAAAAATAACATTAGTGAATCATATGGTAAGGAGAAGATATTATTCATTTCTATAAATATCTCTATTTTTAAAATGAAAAGTATTCCTTAAGTTTTTAATAATCAATATGTATATATATATAAGTAGTTGCAATTTTTCATGAAAAAAAATCTACATAGATGCTAATGAATTTATAATATTCTAAACTAAAATGTAGGACATGGAATTATTAATCACCCAATAATTTATTCTTTTTTTAGAAAAATACATATTCATTATATCATTTTTTTCTTAATATTTATTTTAAATAGAAAGAAACATAAAAAGAAAACTATAAAAAAAAAAAAAAGAGAAATAGGAAAATATGAAATAAGCTAAGTAATGAAACATACTTATTACATTTATAATATATTTAAAAAAAAAAAATTGATAACAAATTTCTGGTCTGTCAAATGTAACTAGTATTCATTATAAAACACTTCATAAAATATAAATTTGAAATTATTTAGAATTTTCGAAAAAGTGTAACAAATTTAATTCTAATATTTTAAGATATTTTTTTATAAAAATAATAAAAAACTAAAATTTAAAAATAAAAATTTCAAAACAATATTTTATCTAAATTTCTAATAAATGTTAACTAAAAAGGGAAAATTAGAATACATGTGTTTTTGTATATTTAGAGTTTTAGTTTTTTCGTTAAATAATTAAAATAATAAGAACCCTTCAATAAAACCTTTTAATATATATATTAAATTGTTTTATTTATTTCTTCATATTTAATTTAACAAATAATGATATGAAACCAAATAGAAGGAATTATTTAACCTTATTAAAAAAATGTTACAAGACATTTATATAAAGCATTTAATAGATAATATATGATCATTTATCATGCTTTTTTATATATGATTCAATGATATCTTAAATGGAAAATGAAAACTTTTTTTTTTTCTCTATAATTTACTTAAACCTTTTGCCTTTTTTCCCTTTTTCCTTTTTTTCTTTTTCTTTTTTTTTTTTTTTTTCTCATGGTTGATTTTATATAAATCTCCCAATATTTTGTTTATAATATGAATTTTAAGTTTTTTATTTTTCTTTTGTTCTATTTATTCTATTTTGAAATAGAAAAGAATAGAAAAAACAAATATTTTTCAAAATATTGGTGTTTGAAAAAAAAAAAAAAAAAAAAGATAAGAAAATAGATGATAAAAAATAGATTAATCATAATAATTTGAATTTTTTTAAATTAAATATAAATACATAAAATATATATATATATATATAAATTCCCTACTAATTACAAGAAAACATAATACTACTATTTATATTAATTTTTATTACATAAATTATTAACCATAAATTCGTTGTGGTTTTCCCATAGTACTTTTAATATGCAACGTTTTTATGTTTTGCCAATTTTTTTTTAAAAGAGATACTAAAAAGTTAATAGCATGTACAATATTAGATCTTAATTCATCTTCTTTTAAATTAGCATGACCTACTGGTACACCCATACATAAAACTTTTTTTAATTGAAATTTGATAGAAGATTTTAATTCATTAATTTTGTCATTAATTTTATCATTGTGAGTAATTAAAGAAGGAAACTTTCCTGCTTTATTTAAACCTGGACCTAGTAACTTAGGAATTTGTGGTAATATTACTTGACTAGCTAAAAATGCATCATATTTTTTGGCTAGTTTTTTAACTAATGTTTTATCTTTATTTAATTTTTTCATAGCCTCAATGTCCATATAATCTAATTGTAATTTCTGTGCTTCCTCAACATGCACAGCATCTCCTAATATGCATACTTTTAACTTTTTTCTTACTTCATTTGATAATTTTACTGTACCTGAAAAACGTTTATCTCTTTGAGTATCATAATCTTTTAATCCTATTTGTAATTCTATAGTTTCAACAAATTTTCTTTTTTTTTGTCTTGTTCCTTCAAATACATCTGCGATGGCTTTTTTAAGTAAATCTTGATTTAATTTGCTAAAAAAAAAAAAAAAAAAAAAATTAAAATAAATAATTTTCGTATGGTATAATAATTTTTATATATATGAAATAACTTCAGTAAAATATATGAAAAAAAACTAAGACATATATATATATATAAATATATATATATATATATATATATATATATATATATATATATATATATATATATATATATATATATACATATAAAGTGTATTTATTTATAAAAAAAAAAAAAAATATGACATTTGAAGAAATTTTCTTTTTCATTTTATAAATGTAGTGTTTTATTTATTAAAAAACTACATTTGTATAATTATTTATTTCTCTATAGTATAAAAAATATACGAAATCATACTTTTATAAGTAAAACAAACATAAATACGTATAAATTTATATAATTATATATATAAATATATAACTATTGAAATTATCATAAAAATATATTAATTTAAACATGAATATATATTTATGTTATTTTATATATTACCTCATTGTAAATGATATATAAAAAATATATTAAAATTTAACTAAAAAAGATAAGGTTTTTGATATGTTGAAAATAATTTTAACACTTTGAATTACTTATTAATAAAACAGTTATAAAAAAAAAAAAATATACAAATTTACTTTTTAAAAGATTCATAAAATTTAAATATTTTATAATTTAAAAATAATAAAAAAAAAAAATAAATATATCTTATCTTTTTTTTCCCTTTTCTTTAATAATATATAATAAAAAATTAATAAAAAATTATAATAAAAATAAAAAATAATAAAAAAGTTTAGTATATTAAATTTATTAGTATATACATATATAATAAACATAAAAAAAAAAAAAATAATAATAAAAGCTATAAAGTGAAAATCAGAGAGTAAAGAGCACTTAATTATTTCTTTAGTTTAATTCTTTTATTATTAAAATTTATGAAAAAAAAAAAAAAAAATATATATTAAAAATATTGTTTAAATAATAATTTAAATATATTTTTTAAAGAAATGTTATTAAATATGTAAAACTATTAAAATTTATATATATATATATATAATTTTATTAGCACAAGAGAGGTTTTAAAAATCATATATGAATTATCTTAAAAAAAAAAAAAAAAATTAAAAACAATTGTAATACACTTATTTAAATAACTCTCATTTTTTTTTTTTTTTTTTTTTATTGAATTTATTTTTCTTTGGAATAAAAAAAAAAATTATTAAAATAAGTATTAAAATACACTTAGTAGTAAGTAAAAAGAAAATTTAATTTAAGGGGAAACTCACATTTTTTTTTTTCATTTTTTTTTTTTTTTGATATTAATGAAGAGGAGTGATACAATCATACTCGTGTAAAAGGCTTATGAAAAATAATCTTTAAATGTCATTTGAACCTTTATGTAATATTTTAAAACAATAGTTATATCACTACTATTTTAAGAAATTATATAATACTATTCATATACTTTATATACATTAAAAAAAAAAGTTATTTATTAGCTTTTTTTTTTTTTTTTTTTATCAAAAAATTTTTAATTTTTTGTTTTCAAAAAATAAAATAAAATAGGAAATTTTCTTATATTTAAAGATGATATTTTATATTAATATCTATATTCTAAAATAACGTAATTGGCTCATTTTTGATACTCATAAAAATTATATTTTGTGTATCTTCATTAAAAATTTGGTTTTTACAGATTATATCAATATTTTATATATATATATATATTAATTATACTTTTTTCAAATCATACTCAATCTTATAATTTATTATATATGCTTTGCTTAGAAGAAAAATAAAATTAATATTCATCATATATGTGAAACATTTAAAATTAAAAGTAGCATTAAAGATAAATTATAATTTTATAATTTTACAGCATTATTATAAATTTATATATATTTGTGCTTTTTAAAAGGAATACATAATATTCATTAGTATTAAAAAGTACAAAAAATTAAGTTGTTTTTGCACTTTTTTCTGACAGTTTTTTCTTTGTATTCATAACATTTTTAATAAATATTTCGAGTTCTTATATATTTTAGCGCAATTCTTAAGAAGTGTGCATGTTAATATAAAAGAAACAAAGGAACAAATTAAACATATATGCTGATAAAATTTAAGTATATTTTGTTAAGTATCAAAAGAATAACTTTGTATTTAAAAGAATTTGCAAATTTTAACTTCAGTATAAGTTGTATCAATTTATGTATGCTTAATATATTTTAAAATGTAAATTGATATAAATAAAATATATTTTTATCTAAAATTAAAAGCTACCAATATATAAGAATTCAATATGTATTTATATTTGTTTTCATAGTTTATTTGTTAAACTTTTTAATTTGCAACAATGTATATATTTAACACAGTGATTTATAATTCTAATATATCACAAAAAAATATAACCAAAAATAACTAAGAATAGGTTTTTTTTTTTTTTTTTTTTTTAAATAGTTACTTTTAATTTCTTTTTTTTTTTTTTTTTTTTTTTTTTTTTTTTTTTTTTTTTTTTTTTTTTTATATATTTTGAAATTTTCATAACTTTTGCTGTATGTATATATATAAATGTATATATATACACTTATATAATGATATAGATGTTTAAAATAATTTTTTTTTTTAGTAATTCTTTAAAGGATATTAAAAATTTTCGGTAATATTTATTTCATTAGCATAATTATAAAGAAAATATACATTATAAACAAGCTAATATTTTTTGAGATATATTTAGATATTTTTAAATACAATAAAAATACATATATATATGTATTTATATATAAATATGCATACGTATTTATACTCATTTTTTTTGGATTTTTTATTGCACAGCAATAAAAGGAATATAAAAAAGAATTGCTATTCATAAAAAAAAATTAATAAATACATGCTCTTATATATATATATACAATGCTAAATCTTACAAATGAGAATTTTTTATTTACTTGAATTCGTATAAAATAATAATTAAAAAAATTATCTCTACTTTAATATATATATATATATATATATATATATATATATATATTTATATTTTATAGCATATATAATTGTTTTTATTTTATTTTATTATTTTTTTTTTTTTTAACAAGCAATAATAAAATATATGTAGCATTTCGTAAACTCATTTTTTTTTTTTTTTTTTTTTTTTTTTTTTAATTTCTATGAATTTTGATTTTATTTTTTTAAAATTATTGTATATATATATATAATTTTTTTTTCTTTTAAAAAAAAAAAAAATCATAAAGTTCTTGTTAAAAATTCTAGTAATTAGATAAAATGTAAAATGGTGGATTCACCAAAAAAAAAAAGAACATTGAATACTTCTGAAGATAAAAAAGATAAAAAAAATATGGGGAGCAAAAAAAATAACCCTGTTGAATCCTCCGAAAATATGGAAGAAAATATTGAAAATGTAATAGGTGACAAAAAAAATGATAATATGAAGAAAGAAAGGAAAAAGAAAAAAGAGAGAAAAAATAAAGAAAATGATATAGATAAAATAAATGATGATAATGAAGAACAAGAAGAAGGTAATGAAGAAGATACTTTAAAAAAGTTTTCTGTTGATACAAGTGAAAACGAAGATGAAAAAGATGATGATGACAATGACAATGACGATGATGATGACGATGATGATGATGATGATGATGATGATGATGACGATGATGATGATGACGATGATGATGATGACGATGATGATGATGATGATGACGATGACGACGATGATGATGATGACGATGATGATGATGATGACGATGATGATGATGATGATGACGATGACGACGATGATGACGATGACGATGATGATGATGACGATGACGACGATGACTTTGAAGACATTGACGATGATGATGATGATGATGATGACGATGACGATGAAGACGATGATGAAGATGATGAAGACGACGATGATGATGATGAAGAGGAAGATGATGATAAAAATGATTACATAAAAGAAGATACCAAGAACAATGATGGAGAGGGAGATAATGCAGAAGTTAAAAAGGAAAGTGATGAAGAAGGATTTGAGTGACGTATAAAAAAAAAAAAAAAAATATTATTTTTATAATTTATTAATTTATAAATAATTGAAATAAATATGCAAATATGTTTTTTTAATTATGGAGTAATATTTTTAAATAATTATTTGTATATATTTCTCATGTTATAAATTATATATACTTATTATTTTTTATATTAATATGATTGTTCTATTTTTTATCTTATTTTTTTATGTTTCAATTTGAACTATTTAAAAAAATTCACATGTATTAATTAAAAAACTATATTTAAAAAATAATAAAATAATTTGTGTATAGATAAGTGTTTAAATATTTTTTCCCAACCTTATACATATATATATGTGTTTTTTTTTTTTTTTTTTATAGGCTTAAATAAAACGAATTTGTATACAGTTATACAACAAATTAAAAATAAAAAAAAATAGAAAATTTTTTGAATTAAATATTATATTAATAAATTTCAAATACTTGGGATGTTGTAAAAATAAATTTATAAATATTCCCTTATTATAAAGCATAAATTTTTAATTTTTACAAGTTATTTTTTTATTATCTTTTTTTTTTTTTTTTTTGTAATATTTTAATACAAAAAAAAAAAAAAAAGAAAAAAATTAGAAACAGAAATTGAATACTCCTATTCTTATTCATGGCAAATTATGTATAAAAAACAGAAAAGAAGCATAATTACCATATATATATATATATATATAAAATTATATAAAAATTTAAATATTGTTTTTTTTTAATATATATATATTTATATATATATATATTTCAACACCACGCATTAATGTGTCTTGATATATTATACATTTATAATATCATATGTTAAGTAGAAAATTTCATATTATTAGATTCTTTTTTTCTATATATGCAACATCATATATATATTTTATATTTTATATTTTTTTTTTTTAAATTACAACATTTGTACATATTAGTTGAGATATTGTTAATTGTTTTTTATTTTTATTATTTTTTTTCATAAATAAATTTCACTAAGAAGTTTACAATAAATATTAAACTTTATTTTTTTAATATTTTTTAATAAATCTTTTATTAATTAATTCTTTTTTAAGTATATTCATATAGTCCTGTATTTATGAGTATATCTTTATTACTTTAGTAGAAAAAAAATGAAGAGAGTGAAATGAAAAAAAAAAAAAAAAAAAAATAGAAAAAATTATAATATATACATAGAAAAAAAAAAATTATAATTTCAATAAAAATTTATTCTATATTTAATTAATTTAAATTTCTTCTATTTATTTTTTTTAAATAGATATACAAAATGAATTAAAATTATATTTATGCATATTACATTAATATATTAAGAAATATAAGAAAAACATGAAAAGTATATTTAAAGTTTTTCTTTAGCAAAAAATAGGAAATATTTAAAGGAAAGAGTTTAAAATATATTATTAAAATATATAGAGAAATAATCTATTGTTAAATGAAGGTAAAGCAAAACAGCCTTTGAAAATATATATATATAAAAAAAAAAAAATAGTATTATTAAAAAATAATTTAAAAAGATAAAATTAATTCACAGTTTCATAGAAGGTTTTTTTTTTCATAAAAAATATTATGGAATAAAATATCGTAAATAAATGAACAATATTTAAAAAAAAAAAAAAAGATTCAAGAGTAAAGTGTTCATAAAACAAAATTATCAAATTTTAATTATATAAACTTTTTTAAAATTATGTAAACGATATATTTAATATTATTAAAGATAGATTGTAAATTAATAATGAATGATGAAGATAAAATTCTCGAAAACAAAACTGATATCAATAAAGTTAAAATAAATTCTTCATTATGTTATAAATGTAAAAAGCTTAATGCTGTAATTTATACAAGAGAAAAATCATGTAAAGACTGCTTTATAAAACTTGTAGAATATACATTTAAAAATACATTAAGAGAAAAATGTTTATTTAAAAGTAAAATAGGGAATAATTTTTTATATGGAAAAAAAGTTATACAAAAAAAAATAAAAGAAGGAGAAAAAGAAGGGATATTGATAGATAATATAAAAAAAAGTATTGAAGAAGAAAATGAAAAATATGTGTGTAAAAGTAAAGATATAATTATAGCTAATAATAAAAAAAAAAATACAGCTTTAGCTTTTTCTGGAGAAATATGTTCTTGCTTTCTTCTATTTTTATTTGTAAAATATTTAAATAATTTCAAAAATAAAAAAAACGATTTGTTTTTAATGAATGAACATTCAATTTTTACTGAAATAATTTTTGTTGATATATATGATGACAAAAAATATATATGTAATTTGATAAATACAATTGAAAAAATATTTGAAATTTTAAAAGAGAATGACTTAAAAAGAGATATAAATAATAATGAAGAAAAAGAAAAATTCATAAACTATGAAGAAGAAAAAAATGTTTTTATGAATAATGATGATCTCATATATAATAATGGAGTGTTTAAAAAAAAAATAAATAAGGTTAATTTTATAGTATTAAAAAGTAATTATTTTATAAGTGATAATTATAAAGACCAATATACTATGAATTATGATATAATAAAAAAAGAAAAAAACTACTATATCAATTATATAAATCAAATAATAATTTATAATAATATTATTAAATATTGCATAAATGAAAATATTAAATATGTTCTTTTTGGGAATAATGCAAATAATATATCAAATAAATCCTTCTTATATACTATATTAGGAAATGGAATAAATTTACCTTTATGTGCATCATATATTGACAATAGATATAGTGATATACATTTTATTAAACCATTAAAAGACTTATTAAATAAAGAAATATATATATATTGTTATTATAAAAATATAAATTATTTAAATAATACAACATTTGATGGAAACATATTACATAAATCTATAAATGATATGTTGTCTAATTTAGATGATAAAAATAACACAACATCAATAATTAATAATACTGTAAATAATTTAATTAATATGGTAAATTATTTCAATATTGATAATAATACAAAAAGTTTGGAGAACAAATATTTTAAAGGTTTTGAAGAATCTTCAAATGAAAATGAAAATTTGAAAAATTATAATTTAGCATCATGTTATATTTGTCTAGGAAAAAAAGAAACAATAGAAGAAAAAAATTTTATAAAAAAAATGGACAAAATTCAATTATCAAATATAAAAAAAATGAAATATACTAATTTAGTTTGTTCAACTTGTTTGAGTATATTTTCATGTAATAATAATTTTGTAAATTTTTATAATATTATTTTACCTTTTAATACATTAGTATTAAAAACAATATCTTAGTGTATTTTTTTTTTCCTAGAATTTTATATATATTATTTAAAATTTTTAAAATAAATTGCTTTAGTGATACATTTATTTGTAATTTTATTATCTATTTTTTACATTTTTTTTTTTTTTTTTTTTTAATAAAAAAACTTGAAATAAAAAGTTTTTAATATTTTAATATATATATTTAAAAAAAAAAAATTAAAATAAAATATTTGTACATTCTCTTAAAATGAATATTTTATATACCTACAACCATTCATCAATATTAATATTTAATTTTTTTATTTTTTCTTCTTGCATTTTATATTCTTCTTGAGTTTCTTCATTGTTTTCCTTGAAAATAATAAAAGAAATAATCGTTATTTTACAAATTATATTTTATTAGAATATATATATATATATATATATTCAATTTTTTTTTTTTTTTTTTTTTTTTTCTTATATTACTTTTATAGCTTTACTATCCTTAGCTATATGCATTTTAATTCTTTTCTTTATCTTTTCTATCTTGTTAAAATGTATTATTTCTTTTTTTTCTTCATGTATTTCACTATCTTCGTACAACTGAAAATAAATTTTATAATTTAATTATTTCTTTTATTATTATCTAAAAATATTTGTAACAAACATTTTTTCTTACTTTTTTTTTATTTTGATAAGTTTCCAAAATAATAAGTTTATTCAGTGATTCTAGTTCATCTGACCACATTTGAAATATATCCTTTTAATAAAAAAATATAAAATGAATTCACTTATAAAGAGTTACATAATAATATGTGAGGTGCAAATATATATTAGCATTCTTAATAAAAATATAAATATATATATATATTTATATATTAATAATTAGTAGTATATAAATTATTACATTATAAATAATATAATTTTGATAAGCATTAAAAATACATTTTTTAATTTCTGTAATTTCATTTTGCTTGTTAACATAAGGAATAACAATACTTTCAAAATATTTTAATTCTTCTTCATTATACACTTAAAAATGAAATAAATGAAACATATAAAAATAGTCACATATTAGAATAATAAAAGAAAAAAAAAAAAAAATCATATAATGAATACTGAAAATATATAAGTTAACTCATATTTTTTAATTTTTAATTTATTATATCTTATTTTAACTATTATTAAGAGGAACATAAAATAAAGGTATTTTCTGTCTTGCTAATTCTATCAACTCCTTTTTTTTGTTATCATCAAATTTAATTTCTTCAAAAATTTTTTCTATTTTATTTAATTCTTCCTATACAGTGAAAAAATAAAAATTAAAAAAAAAAAATAAAATAAATTAAATAGATAATTTTTTACTTTATAACTTTTTAATAATTTACTATATTCTTTGTATAAATTAGAGATAAATATTGATAATTTACAAAATTAGAATAAGAAAAATTTTGAGAAAAATTCAAGCCATCCTGTATAATTCTTTTTTTTAGATTAAGTTTCTCTTCATTAGTCATACTAGAATATCTCTTTTCATTATTTTTATTTATATTTTTAATACCTATATGCATTATTACTTTTTTAATTTATTATATAAAAAAATTTAATTTAAATATTTTTTTATTAATATTTAAATTTATATATTAAACTAATAGTTCTAAATTTATGTATTTTAGAAAGTTGTCTAATTTTTTTTTTTTTTTTTTTTTAAACATATTTACTATTCGTTTTATAATGTATTTATCATATCAAAAAAATAAAAAAAAAAAAAAAAAAGAAAAAATTTCACTCTTTATTTTTCATTAATTACATATATGAGATATATATATATATAATAGAAATATGCCTATTTGTGCATAAAAAAAGATTAAAAAAAAATGGAAAATATTAAAAATATACTATTTTAATTAAGATAAATTATAAATAAGATTAATTATATATATATATATTTATTTTTTTTTATTAAAACGAATATGACATAATAAGAAAAAAGGTGTTGTTAGAAGAAATAAATATACTTGGTAATAATTATTAAAAAATGAAAGGTATAAATAAAATAAAAAAAATTGTAATTACATATGTGTATAAAAATTATATAAGTTAATAAAAAAAATTAAAAAAAAAAATTTGAGAAAAGAAACAAAAACACAAATATGAGAAAAAAAATAAATATTATAAAATTAATAAAAATTTTATAGAATAAAAAATATTAAATATATACATATATATATATATATATATATATATATATGTTTATACATAAAAACTATTAAATGACAAAATAAAAATTAAAAAGGATGTAATAACATATAAAAAGATGATAAAAAAAATAATTTAATTATTTGTAGTTTTTTTTATCTTGTAATGAAATTTAAAAGCTAGAATAACAAAAAAAATAGATATGATAGACATACATGAAGAAATAAAAAAAGGAAATAATTGATTTTCAATATAATAATAACTGTATATAATAGGAGAAATAGTCAATGATAAATATCTAAAAAATGATACTATACTTTGAGAAAACAATTGATCCTTTTTATCAAAAAATAAAGAAATTATTGTAGGAATTATTGGTTCAATATAAGCATAAGAACAGGAATGAATAAAACAAATACTAATGTATTGAAAAATTAAATTATAGTATTTTATGCTATGATATGTTAATAATATTCCTATACTTTGAATAAGTAAACCTATAATTGCTGTACCTATAAAATTATAAAAAAGAAAAATATATACATACATATATATATATATAAAATGAAATTAAAACAAAATATTTGATTTTCATAAAATTATTAAAATTATAAAAATATGAATAAATTTATGAAAATAGTCTAAAATGGTTTAATAAATATGCAAATAATTATTTAATTTTTTTTTTTTTTTTTTTTTTTAACCATTGTATCCAAATTGCTTAAGAATATATGAGAAAGAAAAGTACTGATAAAAAATCATTATGATTCCACTTAATGATACAAAAACACTAATCTGTATTTGCTTATTATCTATTTAAAAAATAAATATATATGTGTACTGTGAGATAATAAAATATCTATATATGATTTTTTTTTTTTTTTTTTTTTTTTTTGATTACCTGATGAAACATTATCATTATAAAAAACAAAAAATATATTGCTCATTAAATTTGAAGAAAATGCTGAAGTAAATCGAAATAAACAAATTGAAAGTAGACATTTAAATTTAAAACTAAGACAAGTATTAATAAATAGGTCTAATTTTTTTTTTAAGAACAATGTTATTATAGAAATATAAGAATAATCATTCTTTTTTAAAGATTTTTTATGTGAGAAAATAGAATATTCTTCGTTACAATAATTGGAATTTTTTTCTTCATATTCCACTTCTAATATATTGCTTTTTGTATTTAAAATACAACTATTTATTAAACATTCCCTTTCATCATTTTTATAATTTTTTGTATTCTTATTTCTAATATTCCTATTAACAAATTTTGTGTTTATAATTTGATTTTTTTCATCCTTATTTTTACTTGAATTTTGTTCTATACTTTTTTCATCCAAATTAGTTATATTTTCCCTGTCTAAATTATTAGATAAACCATCTTTATCATTTCCTATTTTATTTTGAGTAAGTAAGTCATTTGATATTGTGAGAATAATAAATAAAGAAATAAATAATCCTAATGTATTAAAATTTAAGATAATCTGAAAATTAAAAATAGTTAAAAAAAAGGAAGATAAAAGAGGGCCTAATATAATCCCAATTGCATTAAAAATATTTATATATGTATAATAAATACATACATTTGTATCAACTAAATCATTAATGATAGCATTTACAACCACACTAAAAACTGAACTACTTCCACATATAATTCTGTTAATTATCAAAAAGGTAAAATTTAATCGCATATATAATAAATATATACCTATTAAATTAAATATAAGTAAAAATATTAACAAATATTTTTTATTAACTGATGAAAAAAATCCAATTATTAAACACATAACACATTGAGATAAAGAATAAAAACTTAGTAATATTCCCAATTCTTTTACTTCAATATTATAATAATTTAAAATATAAAAGGGTAAAAGTGGTTGAAGAAATGACTCAAATAGCGTTTTTATAAAAACAGATAATAATATTTTAAACAACGTTTTTTTCTTAATTATTTCATATTCTTTATCAAAAAAGAAATTTTCATCATCCTTTAAAAGTTTCATTCTATATATTATTATTTCTCATTTATATATATATCGTTTTTTTTTTTTTTTTTTTTTTTTTTTTTTTTTAAT
>NW_021628238.1:353546-354382 GCF_900005855.1 Plasmodium gallinaceum | reverse complement strand
TTTTTTTTTTTTTTTTTTTTTTTTTTCTTTTTTAATCAATAATAATCAGTGTTATTTATCTTTTTACTCAAAAGAATACTTATAGTCATATTTTTTAATTATTTACATATGAAATTTCCCATATATTTCGTATAATTTTTGAAATTTAATTGAAAGATATAAAATAATATTATGAATAAATATATAACAAAATGTAATTGTAATAATAACTTAAATATAAAAAAAAAAAAAAAAAAAAAAAACATACAATTTGAAAATTAATATATAAATATTTAATGAATATTAAATAATAACATACATTACCTACAAAATTTTATAATATAACATATTCTTCAATAAAACAAAAATGCATATATATGTATTTAAAAAATAGTCTTAAAATGAAAACTAATGCATAATATAAACAAAGAAAAGATCATTGAAGTGGTAAAAAAAAAAAAAAAAAAAAATATACATATAAAAATTATTTTGTAAAAGTATGAAGAACATTTAAAATAAAAAATTTCAATTTCAAAAAAAAAAACATTTTAATTTTTAAGAAATAATTTCATTTTTTTTTAAAGTTCCTTTTAACAATAAAAATATTTCATATATGTATAAAAATTAATCTTAAAAGAATATACATTTTGCTTAAAAATTCATTTAAATAATAAAATAATTTTTTTAATGATTAATATCTATATATAAATATTTATTAATATATTTAAAAAAACATTTTGATTTAATTTTAATTTTTGTTGTTTTTATTAAAATATTTTATAGAATTATAAATATTAATCTTATGTATATTATATTTTATTGATAGTTTATTTTTTTTTTTTTTTTTTTTTTTTAGG
>NW_021628238.1:348942-352546 GCF_900005855.1 Plasmodium gallinaceum | reverse complement strand
TATTTTATTTATATTTTATTTTTTTTTTTTTTTTTTTTCTTTAGGAACAAATTACAAGTTTAAAATAAATCTTAAATTTTTTTTTTTTTGTATGTGTATTCTCATATAAAAAGACAAACTATTATTTTTTTAAAAGTTTATGTGTATTAATCTTGTTAATATTATGTTGTTTATATTTATTTAAAATATTTATAAACATAAATATTCTTCTAACAGTTATTCATTGTACTATTTTTATATCTATATATGCTCATAACTAAATACATCTCATTAAATAACATATAATTCCAATGAAAATAAATAATAAAAAAAAAAAAAAAAAAAAAATTTTTTAAATAAAAAAAGATAATTAAATATTGAAAAAATAAAACAATGGATTCATTTTGTATTTTTTCACCTAATGGTAAATTAATGATTGAACAAATTTTTAATAATAAGATAAAAAATAATCTAGAATATGATTTAAAAGAAATAATAACTAGTAAGAAACATAATAAAGATTATTACCTAATTTTAAATAATGAAAATGAAACTCAATTTTTAAAAAAAAATGAAAATAACTTTGTTTATTTAATTAAAAAGGATGATTTACTATTTATTTCTCTAAAAAAAAATGAAAATAATCCCATTTTAATAATTGAAATGACTCAAGAATTAATTAAAAATTTAAAAAAATATTTTAACACAGATAAATTAAATGAAAATATATTAATAAATAATTATTCTATCGTAAATTTTTTAATTAATGAAATTTTAGTACAAGGGAGACCTAGTTTATTTATTGATGAAATTTTAAAAATTTTAGTAAAAAATGAATTTTCCTTCTTAAATGAAACATTGAAATTTTCTCCTATACCCAATAATATATATAATATGATAACTCAAAAAAAAAATAATCTTATAAATAATTTGAATAATGAAAATAACATAAATTATAGTTATAGTAATGGAAATTCTGTTAATTCTAATGATTCTATGCACATATATTGGAGAGTTAATAATAATAATGTTTCATCTAATGAAATTTATATTGATGTAATTGAAAATGTAAACTGTATAGTTAATAAATTTAATAAAATCATACATTATTGTGTTGAAGGAAATGTTGTTATTAATGCGACAGTTAAAGGATCTCCTTTAATTAAATTATATATCAATAATATTGATTTAAATAAATGTAATTTTCATTTTACTGTTAATTATTCAAAATTAATTAATAGAAAAAAATTAAAAAAAGATGAAAATGTAATATATTTTGTTCCATTAAGTCACGAATTTGTTCTTCTACAATATTTTTATTTTCATGTATTAAAAGAGAATGTAGAAAAAAAGTTTCCCCATTTTAATCCATCTGAACAGTTAACTAATGTGTTGAACTTAAAGAATATAAAATCTGCATATATTAATAATGATATATGTGATAAAACAAATAAAAAGAATAGCTTAAAGGAAGATGAATATAGAAAAAATGATGATAAAGATAAAAAAGAATTACATTCTGATAATGAAAAAGGATATGAAGGGAAAACTTTTGAAATAAAAAATTCTAAGAAAGAATATTATGAAAAAAATGACAATGAATATATATATAATAATAAGGAACAGGAAAAATATGATTACATTAATTTAAGTAATTCTATTGGAGAAAAACTATTATGTGTGTATGACAATGTAAGTGAAAATAATGACATCAGTTTAAATAATGATAATAATATTTTATTTGATGAAGAAAATGAAGAATGCAAATTACCTCTTAATGTTAAAGGTGATGTAATTTTTACTTCAGCTGAGAATATGTACAAAATTAAAATAAATGTAATTTTAAATAATATAAATACAAAAAGTAATAGCAACCAACTATTAAATAGTTATGAAAATATTTTACTTAAAATTCCTATTCATAATTTTATAAGTTCTATTAATTTTCATTGTTCATTGGGAAAATTAAATTATAATGAAAAAGCAAGTTGCTTATTTTGGTATATTCAGAGCATTACTGATAAGAATATTCCTATCTCTACTAATATATCTTTATATTTAAAATCTAATAAAAACAATTACAATTTGAGTCATATTATTTATCCTTCATTTAATTTTGTTGTTTATGTTAGTTTAAAAATTAATGGAATCTCAATTACAAGAAAAAGAATTGAAAAAATTGATATTCAGAATTCCAAAAATTTAGATATTCGTAAAGGATGTAGATATACTACTTATTTCAATAATATAGAATTTAGAATATAAAAGTAATTACACAATTATTATTAGTCTTAAAAAAATAAAATAAAATAAAATAAAATATTCTGTGAAAGAGAAAGTAATAAAGAAAAAATAAAAAAGAAAGAAAATAAAAAAAAAAAAAAAAAAAAAAAAAAAAAAAAAAAAAAAAAAAAAATAAAAAAAAAATTTAGAAATTATAGATAATATTTTACAAATTAAATTATAGTATAATGTTTTCATGAAAAGAATTAAAGTGATATAAAATATAACTTTTTCTTTTTTTTCTCCTCTGAAAATATTATAGAAATTTTCCCTTATTCAATATTTTAGATTCTGTTAGAAATTATTAACAAAATGTTCAAACAAATGTATATATTTCTATATTATTAATAATTTAAGAAAAAAAAAAAAAAAAAAAAAAAAACCTAATTTTATAGTATTATCAAGATCTTGAGAATCTTCAACCCTAAAAAAAAGAAAAACATAAAAAAAGAGAATGAAAAATATACATTTTATAGACATTGAAAATGTATATTATAAAATAATTCACCCATTTATCTTTTTATATTTTTTTATTTTTTATTTTTTTTGTTGCAAAAAATTCAAATTTAATAAAATTATAATAAATATATTACTTTTATTATTTTTATTTTTTTTTTTTTTTTTTACCTGCACATATTCTTATGAAAATCAACATTTTTATACAAATTAATTATCTCCAAAAATTCTAGTGACTAAAATGAAAGAAGAAAAAAAAAAAATTATTACATAAAGTTTTAATATTATATAATAAAATATTATATAATGTACTTTGTAGGATCTGCTAATGTTTCCATTTTCCCTCTTATTTTTTTATTCATAAAAAAATATTATTTGAAATAAAGAAGTTGTATTATATTTTTACCATAATATTTTTGCATTTATTTATTATTATTATTTTTTTTTTTTTTTTTACGTTTTTCTGTGTTATTTTCATTAGTATCTCTATTGTAAGTTTTAAATTTTTTATATATTGAAGCATGTCCTCATTAGAATGAAACTCTATTTTGTCCTATCGGTTTATCAAAATATATATATATATATATATATATATATATATATATATATATATATATATATATATATATATATATATTTGTCTATCATTTTTTTTTTTTTTTTCTTTAACAAAAAAAATTTATTACTTCCATATTTACTGAATAAAAATAATCATTTTGTTTTTCTAGAAATTTTTTTATTTTATCCAATTTTATATTAATATCTTCGAGTTCCTTTTCACTTAATAATAAAAGGAATATATATTTATAGATATTTTCATAATTATAGAATTGTAGAAAGAATAAAAAATAAGAATTAGAAACAAAAAAAAAAAAAAAAAAAAAAA
>NW_021628238.1:346759-347942 GCF_900005855.1 Plasmodium gallinaceum | reverse complement strand
AAAAAAAATAAAAAAAAAAAATTAAAAAAAAAAAAAAAAAAAAAAAAAACACCTTGAAAAAACTAGCTTATAGAGCTCATATATATCTTCTGATATTCTTTCTTTTTCCTAATAACAATTAAGATAAAAAAAAAAAAAAAATTTTTATAAATATAAAAAATATATTTATATTGTCTATTTTTATTATAACATTTAGAATTTTTTTCTTAAGAATTTTTTTATCTTCTGAGAAGGTATTTATAATTTCATTATTTAACTTCATATATTCTTTAATAGCATCCTAATTAATATAAAAAAAAAAAAAGAAAAAAGTTAAAGAAAAAAGAATAAAATATATATCTAAAATAATTTTTTTATAAATATAAAAAAAAAAAAAAAAAAAGACAATAATAGATATATATATTTTACTTCAAGTTTTTTTTGTGATATTTCTTCTTCTTTCTGTAATAAATTTTTTTTATTCTCAATGTCTAAGAATTTCTGATTTATATCATAAATATCCGTAACTCCCTTAAGTTTTTAATTAAATAAAAAAATTAATTATTTTACATTCAATTTTATTTTTTGCATATTTAAACTTTTCTTAAAACTTTTGATGAGTTTATATATATATATATATATATATATATATATATATATATATATATATATTTTTTTTATTTTGGTTCATTATGTTTTCCTTTTTTATTTATTTTTTTATCTCACAGTTGCTTCCCTCAATTTTGATATAGTAGCATATATGTTACTAGCATTTTCAAAGATATTAGATGCATTTAGTTTTAGGTAATTATTATATAACATATAGTATATCAAAAGTTTCTTAAATTTTTTTTTTTCTTGTATCATTAATGAAATATCTGCATTATTTAATTTATTATTTTTATATTCATTAATCATCTCTCTATATATAATGAAAAAAAACATTAGTATATTTTTAAAATAATATGAGATATATATTTTATAATATTGAAATAAATATCATAAAATTATCTAATGTAAAAAAATATATTACCTTCTTATCCTCAATATGTTACTGTGTTCTTTATTCACATTCATATATTTTAAGATTTCTTCATTTTTATTTTTTGCTTTAATTATTTCCTATTCATTCATATTTTGACATTTTTTGTTTTTTTATATTTTTTGTAAAACCCTTTTTTTTTTTTTTTTTTTTTTTTTTTAA
>NW_021628238.1:341195-345759 GCF_900005855.1 Plasmodium gallinaceum | reverse complement strand
TTTTTTTTTTTTTTTTTTTTTGTCTAAAATATTATTATTCATTTGTTTTTTTTTTTTACCACTTTTTTTTCATCAATAGATTTTCTTAGATTTTTGTTTTCCGATGTTATTTTTCTATTATTAAAAAAAGAAAAAAAACACATAAAAAATTTATATTATTTTTATTTAAATTTTTTTTTTTTTTTTTTGTATTATTACTGAATATTATTATGTAACTGCTTTTCATTATTTTTTAAACTATTTACAGTTCTTTCTAATGAGTTTAAATAAAAATATAACATCTTTTTTTCTTTCTGTTATAATTAAAAAAAAAAAAAAAAAAAAAAAAAAAGTGTATATATTATATGAAAATACAACACTTATTATATATTAATAAATATTTAATTTTATTTTTATATAACCTTGACTCTTTGTAACATTATTTGATAGGTATATTTAGAATGTTTCAAATTTTCAAATTTGCTTAATATATCTTCATTTTTGGTTTTTAATTCTTCATATTCCTTATTTTAGTATATATATATATATATATATATTGTATTATTTTATATAAATATAATGAAAATTATTCTATTTTTAGTTTATTGTTACAATTTTTTGTTGACCCAAAGAAATTTTGTTTAGTTTTAATTCTCTATTTAATAGTTCTAAGTTTTTCTACATTTAAATAAAAAAAAAATATAACTTTTTTTTTGTAAATTTTTATACATTTTTCTGCTTTATATTTTTGGTTTTACCTTAGTATGCTCATATTTATGAAGTGTAGTTTCTCCTTTTTCTTTTATAAAGTTAAATTTTTTTTTAACAGAGTATACAATTCCTTCTGTATTTTCATTTAATTTTTCATTATCTTTCTAAAAAAGGAAAAAAGGAAAAAATGAAAATAATAAAAAGAATTAAAATAAAATATATATATGTTTTTATTCGATAATTCCCTTTTAAAATACAATGTAAAATATCATATAATATTATATATACATTATATATTTATATTTTTTTTTTTTTTTTTTTTTTTTGTTAATACTTTATAAAAAGGTAGTAAATCCTTTAAATTAGTTAATTTATCGTTGTTTTGATTTTTCATTTTTGCATTATTTCTATATTTTTTTTTTAATTTTTTAGATTTTCGATTCTTAATTTTTATAAATTTTTTAGTTAAACATTGTTAGAAACTTTTTTTAAATTTTTAATTATTTTTCTTTAATAATCAAAAAAAAACATTTTTAATAATCAAAAATAGACAGGATACATAAAGAAAAAATAAGTAGACAATAAATTATTCTACAAAAAAAAAAAAAATACGTGATTTGAAAAAATATTTTTTCCTAAAATTTTTTTATTATAACTAAAAATTAATTTGAAGTCTTAAAATTTTTTTAATTTTAATTTTATTATATTTTTATATATAATTTAGAATAGTGTTTATGTATAGCTTTATAAAAATTTTTTTTCTTTTAAAAATAATACTGTAAGAGAAAAAAAAAAATTTATATTTTTCTTCATAAATATTTATAAATATATAAAAAATAAAAAAAAATTATAAAAAATATAGAAAAAAAAAAAAAATAATAATAATAAAATTTTTTATTATAAAATAAAAACTTATTAAGTAAGCATTAGTAAAAAATAGAAATATGAAGAAAAAAATATGAATTAAATTTATTCTCTATTTTTTTATATATGTCCTTTAAATTTTAAAATGTACTAAAAATTATGCTTTTCTTTTTCTTTTTCTTTTTCTTTTTCCTTTTCTTTTTCTTTTTCTTTCTTTTTTTCTCTCTTTTTTTTATTTTAATAATAAATATGTATATTAATTTAAATATTTAGTAAATTTAAAAAATTGTTTATATAAATATTTAAACTAAATTCTTCTTAATTATACTTTTTGTAAAATTACAAATATGTACTATTTTTGAAATGTGTGTAACTTGCACATAAATGTATATTTTAAATTTTCATAATTTTTATTTTATTAATTTGTTCGATTTTATATATTATTCTGATATATTATTATCATTGTTGATATATATATATAGATTTGAATAAATTGTTATTTTTAATTTTTCTAGAAAATAGTATAGTTTTTTTTTTTTTTTTTTCTTAAGGAGGTGTTGATAATACTGTTCCGATAACATTAATTTGAGATATACCTCCATCAGGATGTAAAGAAACTTTAAAATGAGTAGCTGTTCTTTCCATAATAGTAAAATTATATTCCAATAAATTGAAATTATAAAATGTTTTTTGTTGATCTGTAGCTAGTTTACATGGTGGTAGCTGTAACCAATCAATTTTTTTTTTTTGTAATTTTTCATCTTCTTCAAAAATTCTTTTTTGTTCTAACAAATCTAAAGTAAGAATATCAATGCAATCTAATAAATAAATCTGAATACATTCTGGATGATCATATTTATAATTTCCTATATCTATTGTAAAATTTTCAATAATACCTCTAACACCAAATTTAAAGATAGAAATATTTTTTATAGAATTATAAATGAGTGTTCTTAAAATAATAGGAGGTCTATTAAATAATCTATTAGTACAAAATCCTTCTGTCTTATAAGAATCAATCATATTTTTTGGGTGTCCTTTATATATATCATCACAATGATAATATATTAAAGTGCACCCATTTTCAGGCTTATTTAAAAATATTTTTTGTTTTGATACTATTGTATGCTTTTTAAATAAAGAAACAAACTCTCCATATAAATTTATTTTATTAATTCCTCCATCTGGATATAAATTAATTCTAATATGTGTCCAGGGTTTAATTAATGATTGGTCATTTATTTTAAAATAATATAATTTTTTTTTTGTAAAACATTTTAAGAAATCAACACAATCAGCTTGCAACAATTCTATCCATGGTGTATCTTGACTTTCCAATAAATCTGAGATAGATTTATCTATTTTATAAGATTCTAAAAAATTGTAACTTTTTTTTTTTACAAGTTTTTCATCTTTTTCTGTTTCACTGATAATGAATTCTTCTTCTTTAATTACATCATCTATTGAACAATTTTCTACAACTTCAATTGACAAATGAGGGCATATATCTTCATCAATGTTTTCAAAATTTAATTCAATACCATAAATAATACTTGGATATTTTAATTTTAATATTAACCATTCATGTCCAACGTCTCTTCTTCTCCTTGTTATCCATCCCATTTTATCATCTACCAATAAATTATCTGATTTCCCAATAGACTCATCAGTAACAAAAAGAACCTTTGAACCATAATGTTTAGATAAAACATTATTAAAATTTAGAAAATTTACTTCATTTATAGATTCAATTTCTTTAGATGGTATTTTTATACTTCTACTAGTTATCCAATTAAAAAAACCATTAAAAATATTCAGAAATTTCTTTTTTTTTTTTTGTTTACGATTTTCTTCATTATTATTATTATTTTCTTCATTTTCATATAATTTTCTTTTTTTAGAAATTTTTGTTTCCTTTGTTTGACATAAAATTTTATTTTCTTCTTCATTTATATCTTTGCATTCATTCATTTTCTTCTTACTTTTTTTTTTTTTTTTTTTTTCTATGTGAAAAATTGTTTTCTTTAAATACTATTCCATTTAACATTTCATATTTAAAATATTAATATGTATATATATATTATATATATATAAAATATATATATAAAATATATACATAAAATATATACATAAAATATATTCTTGTATATTTATTTAAATGCATGTCTTTTAATAGAATAAAATTTGAATAACATACATATCTCTTCACAAAAATATAAAAAGAATCTATATTTTCTTTGTATTTACAAAACAGGAGTATATTATATTTATATTTTTTTATATTTTTTTTTTTTTTTTTATATATTTTTTATTTATGTTATATAATCATTTCTATTATTATAATAATAAAAATTGATATTTCAAAGCAGTAAGAAATTTTTAATTTTCCTTAAAATTATTTCAATTTAATAAAATAATAACAATTATTACTATTTAATAAAGTTATTAATATAATTTCTATAATTAATATTGGAAACACATTTATTAATCTTATAATAATTAATTTCAACTTAATTTTTTTTCATTATTGTTTCTATTTATGCTGGTAATGATAAAGCTAGTTATTTATATAATAGACTTATTAACTAATTACAATTTTTATTAAATACTTATAAAATAATATAAATCTTCTTAAAATAACTGTTACTAATTATAAAGAATCATACCAAATATTTTTTAATATAAATTCTTTTATAAAAAAGGAAATATGTATAAACATTAAAATAATACTTTTTTATACATTTTTATATACAATTTTTAAAAATTAAAATATATTAATAATAATAAAAATATATATATATAGGATTTATGAGTCCTATAAGAATAAATTATTAAAAATAATTTATATAAAAGGACCTTGTAATTAAAATGAAATATCTATATATTCAAAAAGTTGAAATACTTCTTTTTAAAATAAATATTATTAGCAAAGTATGAAATAAACAAAAACTTTTTTCTAGGAAAAGCATTTTTTTTTTTTTTTTTTTTTTTTTTTTTTTTTTTTTGTGTG
>NW_021628238.1:313469-340195 GCF_900005855.1 Plasmodium gallinaceum | reverse complement strand
TAAAAAAAAAATTTTTTTTTTTTTTTTTTTTTTTTTTTTTTTTTATTTGTGTGTAATATAAAATTATGAAATAAAATAAAATAAAATAAAATAAAATTGTGAAAATTGTTATTTTAATACTTTAATAATATACATTATATGTGTAAATATAATTAAAGATAAAAAAATATAAAAATATATTAATAAATATGTTTTTGAAAAATATAATAAAATTATAATAAGAATATGTAAAAATATTTTAAATAATATTGCATTAACTATATAGCTTCAAATGTACTTGTCATATAGAATAAAAAAAAAAGAAAATTTATTTTAACAATTGAAATATAAATCAAATAGGACAAAATATAAAATAAAATATTAAAACTTCAAAAATTATAGAATAGTTGCAGATATTAAAATTGAAAATATTTTTCTTTTGGTTTTAACCAATGGAACTTATAATAAATCTACAAAGTAAATCATTAATATATAAAACTATATTTATATTTTAAATAAGTAATATCATCATTTGTATGTAAGAATAATCGTATTAATTATTTTATTTGTTGCTCTTTTTGTATGTGTAATATTGTTCCACATATACAAAAGAAAAATTAATTAGAAGATAAGAAAATATATAAAAAAATAAATGGAAAAAAAAATATTAAAAAAAAAAAATATATATATATATATTCCTATTTTTAGTTGTCCTAAGTAAACATTTTTTTTTTTTTTAAATTTATTACATTCTCCTATATATATTTTGATTATATTATTTGAAAATTTTGTCTTTTTAAATAAAAATATTATCTGACATTATGTGATTTTTTTTTTTTTTTTTTTAAAATTTAATCAAATAAAATATTCTTGTTTTAAGTTATTAAAAATATATTTGTTCCTTTGATAGCAAAACATATAAAATTTACTAAATCCTCATGTATTTTATTTTTTATTTTTTTTTTTTTTATTATGTAAATGGAATTAAAAATTTTATCTAAAATAAAAATCTAAGATTATTATATAATTAACTTTCAATTAAATTCTGCTTTAATATTTCTTTTGCGAAAATAAGAACAAATTTTATTATTTAAACAAAATAATATGAATACAATATTATTATTTTTTAAAATAAAAGAATAAAAAAAAAAATAATAAAGATTAATTAATGAAAATTGTCTAAAATATTTTAGGAATACGAAAAAACTAGAAAATTTTATAATTCTTTTTTTCATTTTTTTTGAATTTTTAAGTATAATATAAAGAATAAAATATAAATGAATAAAATTAAAAAAATATGAATATAATTATTTTATCTGATTTTATTTTGTTCTATTCTATTCTAATGTATTTTTCTTTTTTTTTTTTTTTTTTATTTCTTTCAAGAAATAAATATTGAATAAAAAGTTTCCTCATGTTTTACACATTTTAGTATTTTTTTATTGTATTAATTTATTTTTTTTTTTTTTTTAATTTAAAAAATTTATATTTGATTACAACAGAAAAATAGTTTTTTTACATTTAGTTTAACTTAGAGAATAAATATATATGAACTAATAAAGATAAAAATACATAAGAATAAAAAAAAAAAAAAATAAAAAAGTACATAAAAATATGAAAAATAATATTAAGACTTACAGAAAAAGAAAAATTTTAAAATAGTAAAAAAGAAAAACTTTTTTTTTCTTTTTTTTTTTAATAAATTCATAAATCATAAATATACAAAATGAGTAATTCAGAAGAAATTGATAAGGAAAATGAAGATTTTAAAAAAGCATATAATAGGATAATAATAAAAAATAGGATATTAAATGAAAAGGATAACAATCATATAAATAATATATTTGAGATAAGTAAAATTAATGATTATAACTTAATAATGTATTATGAATACATATTAAAGTTATCTTTTTTTAGCAGTAATGTAAATGTTTTACATATGCATAGATTAGTGAAATCTGAATATGAAAAAGAATTTGAAGAAGTAGCAAAATGCTTGAAGAGTAATATATTAATTAGCTTACGAGATACTAATGAAATAGACACAAATGGAAATATAATTGAATACTTTTTAAAAAATTATGATCAAATAAAAAATTTTGAATACACAATTGGAAATGCAGATTATCCATTAGGATTTGAAAAAAACACTAATGGAATATTTCAAGTTTTCTTATTTAAAGTTGTTCCCAATAAAACTCTTTTATTAAATAAAAATAATTTTCATTTTATGACAAAAGAAGAAATACCTCATAACTATGATTCAATTGCTATAGAGAAAAGTTTATATTATGAAATTAATAATTCACAAGATAAAAAAAGAATAAATATAAATAATTACAGTAATACTACATGTATAAATAATAATGGATATTACAGCTATATTTATAAAGTAAAAAATTCTGAGCAAATATTACCTTTATATTTAATTGAATTTGAATTCAAATGTTTGCGTATTGATGTCAGTATCCCATCATGTGAATACTGTTATACTGCTAGAGCGATTTTTTATTGTTATAATGATAAAGCTCATTTGTGTGATACTTGTGATATGAAGTATCATGAGAAAAATAAAATTTTAAAAAATCATAAAAGAATTCATATATCTGAATCTCCATATCAATTTGGCAAATGTCCCTATCATCCTCATGAATTAGTAGAAAATGTTTGTATGAAATGTTTTTATAGTCTTTGTTCAAATTGTTTATTAATAGGAAATCATTCTAGTAACAATTATCGTAATCATCCAATAACAAACATAAAAGATGCTTTTATTTTGTCAAATAGAAAAAGATCATTAAGTGAAATAAATTTAGAAAATAGAAAAAGTAGAATATTAAATTTATTAAAAAAAAAACATAAATTGTTATCTGAAATTTATTCAAATTATACCTCTTTACAAAAAAGGATTGACACTTTATATAAATATATTATAAATGAATTAAAAACAGTAAAAAAAAAAAAGGTGGATTTTTTAATGGCATTAAAAAGATCCATTTTATCTGAATTATTAATTATTGAATGGACAGAAGCTTTTTTTTTTCATACAAAGTTATCTTTGAATTTATCAGATTTCATTTTATATCAGAAAAAACATGAACTTCTTACACATTTTTTAACATCAAAAACAAAAGAAATAAATTTAGTTAAATATACTCCTCAATGGATATTTCAAAAAGTTTTTATTAATTCTGACTTATATATATATGAGGACAATTTTTATAAATTAAACTTAAGTAATAATAAAAATATAGATTTAATAATAAAAGATAAAAAGGATAAAGAAAATAACTTTAAAATTAATGAAAATAAATTAGAATCTATATATAATTTCACTAATATATTTAACAATAAAGATAAACATTTAGGAATACATGAAGACATAAAATTAAGTAGCTTATTAAATGATCAGGAAAAAGGAGATGAAAATGTGAAATATTCTAAATTAATCATTAAGAATGATAAAAATAATGATTCTTTAACAGAAAAATATATTTGCGATATAGATGAAGATGATATAATAAAAGATATTCATGAAGATAAAATTATTGATGATGATAAATTATTTAATAAATATGGAATAGAAAAACAAAATATTGATGAAATTATAAAAATCAAAAACAATTACTCTTGTATTGATGAGATAACTAATGATAAATTAGCTAATTGTAATTTTCTCTTTAGAATTTTCAAAAATGAAAAGTTATTAGAAAAATCAATTTTAAAAAATTCTTATGTTTATAATGAATTATGGAAAAATTTGTTAAATTATAAATATATAAATATCATACACATTTTAAAGGCAAAATATAGTTATAATACATTAGAATTAGTTTCCTCATTTTTAAATATATCAAATTATCACAATAGCTTAGAAGATTTTGTTAAACATATAATTAAACATGAAATATATACATTATTACAAAAAAATATTGATTATCATACTAAAATGAAAGTTACTCAATTAATGGACAATGTAACCACTTTGTTATGTATTCAAAATTTTAAATTATCATTTATAATTGATAAACATATACAAATGTGTTTTTCAGAGATAGAAAAAAATGAAAAACAACTTTTAATAGATATTGAAAATGTAAAAAATGATAGTACCGAATTATATAAAACATTTTTAGGTCAAAAAGAAAAATGTAAATTAAATATAAAAAAAGAAAATAATGAAAATTTAAAAGTGAAAGCAAATAATTTTATTGAGGAATTAGAAAATGAATTAAATAATGAACAAAAAATGAATGAAAATAAAGAAAAAGAGATTGATAATATAGAAAGTGGAAATAAAATTTTATCAAAAAAATGCAATATATATGAAGGGGAGGATATATTAGCAGATGATAAATGGTCAAGAGATAAACTTCAAAAAAAAAATAATGAAAATATATATGAAAAAGAAAAAGATGAATTGGTAATATTAAAAAAAATAAAAGAATATATGTATGTTTATATAGAAAAGCTAATAAATGATTTAACGAATATAGCTCATAAAGACTTAAATGGAAGTATACGATTTATATTTTACTTAATACATGACGAAATTGACGGAATAAATAAAAACACAATAAATGAAAAAAAGTTTAGTATACACACTTTAACTTTGTGCTTAGATTTATTTATTAATTCAATTTTATATCCATATATATTTTATGTCCATGAACAAAATGTAAATAAATCTTTAATTAAAAGTACTTTATACAAAAAGGTCCTAATAATATTTGGTCAAACATTGAGAGAAATTTCCATTTTCATCTTTCAAATATATAATTTAGGTATGTATGACAATAACATAAAAGTTTTTATAAACAATATTAAAAATAATAAATTATTGAAGAATAAAATAACTAATGAAAATATGTTTTTTCTAGATGTTTCTCAAAAGGTAAAAAAAAAAAAAAAAAAAATTTAATCAACATATTTTTTATTTATTCAAATTTTTTTTTGTTATTTTGTATTTTTACTTAAATTTTTTTTTTTTTTGTTTTTTTCTTTTGTAGCTCTTTAATTGGATTATTAAAAACTTAGAAGCACCTCGTTATTATTCTCCATTAAAATGGAATCTCAATGAAGACATAGAAAAAAGCTATCAAAAAATAGCAAGAGAAGTTATAAATATAGATAAATCATCGGCAGAGTTTTGTATTAATGAAAATGTAGATTATAATATATTATTTAGTACAAAAAACTTTAAAGATATTTTGACACTGTGTTATTCCATAGTAGAATATATTTAATAAGTATTTAAACATAATAAAATCATTAACATGAAAAATTTCATTGCAACAACAACAAAAAAAAAAAAAAAAAAAAAAAAAAAAAGATAAAAAAAAATACAATAAAAAATAATAAATAAAAGGAAAAATATGTGAATATATAAAATAAAAAATATATATATTTTTAAAAAAATATAAAATAAAATTAACAAAGGTTTAAAAAAAAAAAAAAAAATATCTAAAAATAATAATACATAGAATTAATTTTAAAGCAAGATATTTAAAAATATAAAAATAAATTTTATCATTTTTTTTTTTTTAATTATTCTTTTTTGAAAGTTAAAAATTATTTTATATATAAACAAATTTTGGTTAAGATTTTACTATTTCTATATATTTGAGTAAACAATGAATTATTAAAGATTATTTATATTTTTATAATTATTTTTCCATATATCTTCTGGAGCTGAAATACCATAAGAAATATGATAATTATTAGTTTGGTTAAATAAAACAAATAAAACCAAGAGAATATCTACTTTTTCAATTTTATTTAATATTAAGTTATCTTTCAATATATATTTGTTTTTATATTTTAAAGGAAAGTGTGTTAATTGCATCCCACTTATTTTATCAATAAAATATTTTAAATCTTTATTTTTTTTATTTAAATAAGACAATTTTGCATTTTCAATTAAATAATCGGAGTAATTGTAATAGTTTTTTGTAAAATCTTCAAAACAAAATAATACTTCTTTTTTTATTAGTTCTAGATCTTTTGGATTAGTTTGAACTATTAATGTAAAAAATCCCGTGAAATATTTTTCATAATTTAAAAATTCAAAAGATGAATCATATGTTAGTTCCTTTTTTTCTCTCAAGTAATGAAAAAGTTTGCTATTTAATACATACTGAATAATATATGATACTATACTAAAAAATAATGGATTTGTATATAGTTTTTTTTTTTTTTTTATTAAATCTTTGAGATTTTCTTCTTTATATTCGTTTGAATTTATATGACTTTTTATTTTTTCTAATTCTCTATCAAAAATATTTTCTTTATTTTCTGATTTATTTGATCGTAGTACTAGCTCTTTTAAAAAATATAATAGATAAAAAGATATATGAATACCATTACTTAAAAATCCATAGCTATTTGCACTTTTTCCTGCTAATAAAAATACACCATGTTCTTCTTTTTCATTTAAATAAACATAAGTTATTTCCTTTGATTTTTTATCAAAATTTTTAATAGGGCATAATAAATTATACTCATTTAATAGCTCATTTTCTTTATCTCTATGATTTGATAATATATTTTTATTCATTATATAATCTTTTATTTTGATATTTTTCGATGAATTTACTTCTTTATGGTCATTATCATTTATGTTATCATTTTTTTTCTCTCTTTTTTTTTTTATTGTCCCCAGAAAATGTAAAATATAATAATGTATAAAATCAGAAATGTTTCCAACAATAGTTATTTCAAATAATGATAAATCACTAAATAAGTTCAATAATTCTTTTTGAACAACTTCTAAACTTATATTTTCTACAGTATCTAAATCAAAATTCTGATAACCAATATAACCATCAGATAAATAGGAAATTGTTTGGCCTATCAAAAAAGACTACAAAAAAAAAAAAAAAAAAAAAAAAAAAAAATAATAAGACAAAAATTAAAAATAAGAAAGTAAACAAATATATATAGTAATGTTAAATTAAAATAAAAATATGGTAAGTTTATATAAAAAAAGAAATACATATATATATATAAATATATATAAATAATAGCTATTTATACAATAATATAACAGTATATATATATATTATTTTGTTGTATATTTTATTATTACTTGAAGATTATTTTTATATTCAAAAAAATCCTTTTTTAGTTTATCAATAACTCTCTGTAAAGAAGAATTTTCTATTTTTGTTTGTAATAAAATATTATTTATTATGGAAAAAGCTGAATTAATATTTTCATTTTTATTATAAGTATATATGTCAATGAAAAAATATTCGTCATTTACATCAATATAAATATTGATATTTTTATTACTACAATGTACTTCTACATTTTCTCTACAAACATTTTCTATTTCACCACCTTCAAATAAACATATAATAGAAAATAATAAAACAAAAACATTTTGCTTTTTCTTTTGCAAAATTTTATTATAAGGGATTATTAATCTTAAATATATATTTTTTTTATCTATCTTGGTTTTATATAAATTCACTTTTATACCATTTGTTAATTCATAATTTTCTACATCTTTTTGATTTTTTTTTGATAATATATGACTTTTTAAACTTGGAAAATCTATTTTATCATTTAAAATTTTGTCATTAATACTTGGTAATGTATTATTATTTAATTCATTTTTTAATTCTCCTAAATCTTCATTATACTTATTATCTTGATTATTTTCTATTTTCATAAATTCATTAACATTTTTTTCTTTTTCTCTTTTGTCTATTTCATTGTTATTTTTGTCTTCAACATTGATATCATAGAAATTTTTAAATAAGTTAAAATTAGGGGTAGTACTTAAACTGTATGGATTGTATATAGGAACATTATCTTTTTTTATTTGATTAATCTTCTTTATAATGTAATGAAATATATCTATATTACTATTTGAGTTTGGTTCTATATATTTTGCAAGATGTATATTTTGAGTAATGTTTTCAAATATATATTCAGAAGACAATAGTTTTTTTTGAATATTTATTGAAAAATTTGGTACTACTTCTTTTGAGTAAATATTGTCAAAAAATAATTTTTTAATTTTATTTTTATTAAATTCATTGATATTGTTATGAGGAACATGAACAACAACACAATGGGGCTTAAAATTTGTATTTTTGTTGAATATATTAAACAAATATTGAAAATAATATTTAGCAAATGTGTTTATTTCTTCTATTTTTAGTTGATCAAAAATTTCTTTTTTCAATTTTTTTTCTCTTTTTTCATTCATATATACATGATTACAAGAGTTATAATCTATTATTTTCTGAATCTCGTCAGTATAAGTTTCATTTATTTTTGTATCTAAAATATATTCATCATCACATTTTTCTGGGTGTGTTAATTTCATATTTTTTGATATATGTTGTTTATTTTCTTCTTCTTCGTCATAATCAATTTCATTCAGTTTATAATTTAGTATCTCATCTCTACTAAAACCATATAATAGTAAGCTTTTTATAAAACTATAAAACACATTTATAGTTTTTTCAAATGACTTTGTTGTTGTTTTTATTTCTATAGTTCTTATTGTTGCTCCTTCATTTATATTTGTATATTCATTAATATCTATGCTATTAAATAGATCATTTCTATGTATATTAAAACGAAAAGACAAACAATAAAAAATTATTTCTTTTATTACAGATATTTTAAAATCTTCAAAAGTTCTTATACTTTTAATTTCTTCTTTCAATAAAATATTTATATTAACATTACTTAAAGAATATTTAATAATTTCAAAATCTGTAATAATATTTTTTAATTCGGTTTTATTTAATAGTTTTTCTTCTTCTATATTCACGGCATATTTATTCTTTAAATAAGATCTAAATTTTAATTCACTCATAATTTCATTTTCATTTTTTTTTATCTCTTTCAGCTTTTCAACGTCAATAATATTATCATCTATGTATCTGTTATCAACAAAGTCATCATCCGTAAAATATTCGCTTATATTAGAATTATGTTCATTTATAATATTATCATTACAGGTATTAACAGAGGTATTATTTGCCTCATGAAAATCCTTCTTCATATAATTTTTTTCAATGTTATTATTAAAATTATGTACAACCGCTGGAAAGTTCTTATTTTTTGATCTTAGAGTGTTATTATTTAATATATTTAAATATTTTATATCTTCAAAAGATAAAATTTTATTTTTTATACTTTCAAATTTTTTTTTTATTAATTTTTGTGTAATATCAACATTTACATCTCCATATACATATAAATTTACATTTTCTGATCTGAAAAATAAATCAAAATATTCTTTTAAATCCTTTTCTTCATATCTTTTTAATAATTCTAATTTCCCTATTGGTAACCTATGACTAAGTCTATAAAGAATAATAAAATATAAGTAAAAATAAAATGTTTTTAATCATGTTATAATATTAGTTTATATTTATACATACCTATTTTCTTTATGTAATGTTTTAATAATATCTGAATTCATTTTATACTCTACAGTATTAATTATACTATATTCAGAAAAAATAGCCTTTTTTTCTTTTTTTATCCTTTCTTTATTAAACTGGGTTTCTCCTTTTAAAACTTCTACCATAGTATCAATACATTGAGATAAAATAGAGTGCTTATAGTTAAATTCATCGACACTATAAATATCATAATTTTCAATTTCTTCTTCTCTTATGTTTTTTATAAAATTATCATGATTAAAATTGGCAAAGGAATTTTCCTTATAAATATCATTATTTAGACTTACGCTTATATAAAAAACAATATGATGAAAATCAGTATAGGCATTTGTTCTAATATTTTTATCAATAATATTTTTTCTATTTCTATAAAAAAAATTAAAATTATATAAATATAATAGTAATTATAATACGAAATATTATACATATATATATATATATATATATATATATGAAACAATAATATTAAGATAAATTACTTAATGAATAATAATCTAAGAAAAATATGTTATTTTTTTTTAAATAAGTATAAAATGAATATTTTTTTTTTGTTTTTTTCAAATTACTGTGATCCCATATATGAAACATGTTCACATAAATGACTGATTCCTTGTTGATTTTTCTTTTCGTTCACACTTCCTGTGTTTACTTCCATATATACATGAAGTTCTTCATAATTATAATCAATAGGATTAATGCATTTCTTATATTCATCAGATATTTTATGTGAAGGCAATATTACATGATTTTCATTATTTAGGATAAATTTCTTTTTATTTACATTTTTCCTTTTTTTGTATATTATACTATTTAAGCTGTTCGATAATTTAAATTTTATTAGATCTTCATCTTCATGTAATTCATTCATCTATAAAATTTGTTAAAAGACAAAAATATTTCATTTAAACAGGAAATATTGGATTTTTATTTTTTCTTTTAATAGGATAATTTTATTTTGTAGAAGCATATACATATATACTTGTGATATATATAATTTTTTTGGTATATTTAAAAAAATTTTCAATATTTTCTATATAAATATAGATGAAAAAAGAAAAAAAAAAAAAACAAAATAAAAATATCATTATATAAAAAAAAAAAAAAAAAAAAAAATTAAGCTTGAAAAAAAGCATAATAAATATATATAAATCTTTATTTTATCTTATATTTTCTTTTTAATATATATAATCTATAATTTTCTTGTAAATTTGTTGTCATCATTTGTTTATACACATAATTTATCTATAATAATATTGCTATTATATAAAATTTTATTAATTTACATCCATTATTAAACTAGAACTATTTTTAGTTTCATTCATTATTTATTTGTGAATACTTTTATTAAAGTGTTAACTCAATATTAAAATTATTATTAAAATTATCTTCTATTTTTATATTCTTTTCATATAAATTTTTCATATATATTCCATATTGCTTAGAAAAATAGGTAATAATTATATTTGCCCCAGCCCTTAAATAACTTTTAAATAATTCTGTTAGAATTTCATTTTCATAATTTATATTTTCATTCAAATATTTCACATAATTTTTAATCATCATATATTCTCCAGAAACGTTGTAAACAGCTATTGGAACATTTACATTATCTCTTATTCTATTTCTTATTTTTTCAATTATATCTAAATAAAACATAGATGGTTTTACCATTATTATATCAGCACCCTCCTTAATATCTGAAAAAAAAGGAAGAAAAAAGTATATTTATAAATATATATGCATAACTAAATAATACTCTCTTATATAAATTATGAAGTATATACACACATTTATATAGAATATCATGGAAAAATTAACTCTAAATTAGAATTAAATAAATAAATAAATAAATAAATATATATATACATATATATATATTACGTTTTTCTACATTATTAAGATCTATATAACTATTGAAATCGTGTTGATATGACTGCTTATTTTTAACAAAATTTTTTGATATATTAGAATTTAATATAGATCTAAATGGCTTATAGAGACATGAGGAATATTTGCAAGTATATGATAAAATTAAAATATGTCTAAAATCATAAAAGTCTAAATTTTTTCTAATTTTCTCAATTCTATTATCCATTGAATCACTTGGACAAACAACATCAGCGCCACTCTTAGCTAAACATAAAGACTATGAGAACAAAAAAAATTATATATATATATATAAAGGAAATATATATACATCTATATAATCACATAATTTGAAAAACTACATAATACAAACAATTGGTAAATATCATTAAAAAAAAAGGGGAAAAAATTCATTTAATTAATTATATTACTTGTTTTACAAGGGTATGAACACTAATATCATTTATAATTTCTCTTTTTTTTTCATCATATATTCCATCATGACCATAAATATTATATGGGTCTAGAGCAACATCAACATAAATTACTATATCATCTAAATATTTTTCTTTTATTTTACTTATTGTTTTACAAAAGTAACTATTTTCGTTGTAACATTCTTCACAATATACTGATTTTTTTTCCTCATTTACAACTGGGAAAAACATAAAATGATGAATATTTAGTTTTAGACATTCTTCTATTTCTTTAATTATTCCTTCATAGTTATAGGTATAGATTCCATCTAACTTTGTTTTCTTTTTTTCTACTTCCTAATGAAATAAAAAATATAATATACATATAGATATATATATATGTATATATAATATCATTAACTATTTTAAATACCTCTTCATGAATAAACAAAGGATAAATGAAATTAGATGTTTTTATATTAGTATTATTGTATAGAGACAGTAAATACTTATTTCTTTTTATTCTTCTTTCTCTTCTATTTGTTTCTATATATATATTATTATTTACATCTTTAGAGAAATTTTTTAAGTTATAATGATTATCAATATTTTTATTGTAAAAATCTTCAGTGGATTTTTCCCCTTCATTTATATTATGTGAATTCTAATTTTTTGTTTAAATATCAATAAAATATTTCATTTAAAACGAAAGAAATTCAAAATACACTTAAATATATATCATAAATTAACAGAATTGCATAAAAAGGATTTCATTTTATTGTAAATTATTACATTTTTTTATTCATTAAAAAAAATTGACAATAAAATAAGATAATTATTTAAATAAAATGGAGAAACATACACTTATTTATAAATATATATATATAAATATATTTTAAAATATATGTATATAAAATAAAAATATATTTTTTATTTTTTGTTATTATATATTTATTTTTTTTAATTTGAGATTTTCAGAATTCCATTTATTTTTTATTTTTTTTTTTTATCAGTACGTTATTATTCAGGGGCTTACTCCATCTTCTGGAAGTTGGTTTAATGGACTATAAATATACAAAAAAAAAAAAAAAAAAAAAAAAAAAATTGAGTTAATTATATGATTTCCTTCTAATTTTATATATTTATTTATTATTTTTAATATATTACATTTGCAGATTTTGGTGAATATAGAATATATGCATTTTTCCTAATGTTACGATTAAGACAGTAAACTAAATTATGTACACAAATGAAAATTAAAACTAAGCTATTCATTAATATCATTTCCATATATCATATATGCAATAAAAACATTATTAGGACTAAAATGTTTATTAATTAATTTTTTTCTTTTATTAGTTATCTGAAAATAAATAATTTGAATAAAGATATTGAAAGTTATTTCAATCAAAAAATACTACTAATTTTTTACGTTTTTTTTAACATCTTTTCACCTATTTATTTATTTACATATATGTATTACTATTTAATATTTTAGTATATTTAGAAAAAAGCATATAAATGTTACAATTATGACAACACAGTTCTTTTAATTTAAATGAAAATTATATTTTGCTTTATTACTTAACAATGTTGTTTAGTTTTTTTTTCCAATTAAATTAGATATTTAATTTTATTTCTTAAATAATTTAAAATATGTTATTTCTTTCATTTCTTAAATGTTATTTTTTCTTCGCATACTTTTGGAACTTTTTTTTAGCTAAACATATACTTAAGATTTTGATAATTTCAAATTTTAAGAGAATTTTTTTCAAAAAAATATATAATAAAAAAAAGAAATAATAATTAATAATATTCAAAAATAAAAATCAACAAATGCCATACAAGATAGAAACAATTAAAAAATAAATATATTTAAAAAAAAAGAAAAAAAAATTAACATAATACATTAAAAGAAAAAATTATTTTAATATAAAATAAAATTACATTAATGAGAAAAAGAAATGCATATCCAATATTAAACGTTCATTTATGTATATATATATATAATTCCAAAAAAAAATAAAAAGGATTTGTGAAGTTATTTTTTCATTATTTTAAAACATTTTGAATAAAGATAAAAAAAAAAATTATTTTATAAAAGTATAGGATTATTTTTATTATTATCATAAGCTTAAAGAAAAAAGAACATTTTTATCATTTGTAGATTATGTATTCTTAATAAGATATTTTAGCAAATTTTAAAAATAATATAAATAATATTTATCAATAAACACGATTTTTTTGCCCTATATATTTTTTTTATAAAATGCAAGCGTATATATAAAATATCCCTTAATAAAGCCATAAAGAATAATAGAATTATTAAATTATTGTTTCACTACAGGATTTATTGTGACAATAATATTTATAACAATATTTTTAATTTGAAGAACAATGTTGTGGAAAAAAGAAATATGCAACTGTATTTTCTAACGTAGTACATGAAATATTTATATGCTAACCATCTTAGCTTTACCAAAAAAAAAAAAAAAAAAAAAAAAAAAAAAAAAAAAAATAAAAATTTAAAAAAAATAAAAATTAAAGAGAAATTATGAACAATGCAGACATTATTTTATATTTTTTTTTTTTAATGCTTTTTACATTTATTTTTTAGAAAATTTTTAATATTTATGTACTTTTTTTTGTTCCCGTTTTTAAGATATATTAAAAATACATATTTATATTCTTTTATTACATGAAAGATAAGTGTCTTAAAGAAAAAAAATGTGAAATGGTGCATATGTTTTTTAGAAAATTTTATAAAAATAATTATGCAAAGAAGATACATAAAAGTTTCAAAAGAGAGAATCATATTTTTTTTTATAATATATATACATTATATTTTATAAAAAAATAATAAAGAATAGATTTTAAAATTTTAAATAAAACATATTTTTGAATTTATTATTTTTTTTTTTCTTTTACTTATATAAAATATTCTTCTGGCATATTTGTTTTTTTAATATTTTTTGTTTTGTTTTTTCATTCCGCACACATTTTTTTTTAAGAATAATATAACAATAAATGCTAATAATATGAATGGAAATAATAGCATTATTACATTACAAAAGAGATACATTTTTTATATTATTTCCTAATTTCTGAAAAAAAAACTTTTGATATTAAAAATTTCGAAGGATGCTTTATACTTTTAATATAGCAAATGACATATAAAAATACAAGATCAGTAATTGTAAAGAATAATATATCTATATTAACACATGAATAAAATGAAAAAAAAAAAAAAAAATTAATAGAATATAAATTTTTAACCTTATTAGTTTGATATATAGAGAAATAATTAAATAATAAATGCGTATTTCTTTTTAATGCGTTATTTTACATTTAATATTTCATATGCACCTAAAAAAATATTTAATGAAATAAAAAATTAGAATAAGAATATATTTGTTATATTTGTTCTAGAAATTTATTTTTTATCTTTTTTATATAAATATTTTTAAAATTGAAAAATTTTTTTTTAATTGGCATTACTTAGGATTTTTTTAACTTCATTTGTTATATGTTTTTTTTTTTTTTTGTTTTCACATTATATATATAAGCATACAATTTTTTTTTATTTTATTTTATTTTATTTTTTTAAAAGTTTTGAATATACTGAATTAATTTTTAAAATATCTAATTTTTAAATATTTATCTTCATGTATTGAACTGAGTGAGAAATACAAAAATTTGCATTATTAAAGCTTTTAAATCGAATACTTGTATGAAAATATGGAAGTGTTAAAGAAACCAGAAGCATTAAAAACAAGAATTAAAAGAAGTAGGAGTATAATTGAAAGAGAAGAAACAAATTTAGAAAATAATTATAATAATCATAATAATCAAATTATTATTTATGGAAATTCATTTAAAAATAATGTATTGAGTTATGCATGGAATGCATATTTTGATAAGAATAAAATAAAAAAAAATATTATGGTTTGTTGTGATTTAAGCAAAATTTGTGATGAAATATTAAGAGGTGTAGAAAATAATAGTTTGACACTAAAAACGTTTTCATTTTTACTTATTGGAGTATGCAATATATATAAAAAAAAAGTTTATTTTGTAAGTCAAGATTATGATTTTTTAAAAAGGAAAATAATTTCCCTTTACAAAAATAAAGATGAAAATGTAAGCGAATTCATAAGTAATAAGGATTCTAAAAGAAAGAAAGGCAGCAAAGATGATGATGAACAAAATAAGAATAAAAAAAGATTAAATAGAACTTCTCTTAATATAAAAAGGGGATCTATAGGCATGAATGAATTATTACCTTCAGTAATTAATGATTTTGCTAAAAGAAAATCACGTTTTTCTTTAAACGCAGATGAAATAAGCATAAGTGGAACTCAGCAAAATACTTATAATGATTTTTTTAATGAAAATGAAATGAATAATCAAATGCTTATGGATATATCAGGGTTAAATTACCTTAGTTTTAATGATCATGATATGGAAAAACCATTGGATGGATCTTATATTTCAAGAAATAGTATTCCTATGAATAATTTTGAAAGGTTTAATTTAAATAGACAACTATCTGAATCTTTTAATCCTATGGATAATTTGAATGCACAGAATTCTTTATTGAATAATATGATACCAAAAAATATGTTTTCTAATCTAGAAAATTCTTTTAATGAAAAGAGCATGAGTGAATATAACAATAATTTAGAATTAAATTCCCTTCATAAAAGTGATATGTTATCACCTATTAACATTTATAATAATTTAGAAAACAATTATTCTAATGATAATGCGAATGTAACTAATAATAATTATATAAATGAATACGCAAATATGAATAATTTGAATTCTCCAGATTATAAAAATGATAAAGAATACCCATTCAATATTATGAGCAATCAGGAAAATTCAAATGGGTACGAAAATATAATTAATAATAATCAAAATATGAATGTCAATTTTAATGGTACGAATACACCAAAAGATTTTCATAATTTTCATCATATTCCCATTAATAATTTCATAGGAGGTATTAATAATATGAATAATACAATAAATAATAGAAATGATCTTTATAATTTAAATCCATTTATAAGCATGAATTCATTGAATAATTTAGAGACTAGAAACAATTTTCATTTTTCACATGGAATTAATAATTATGGTGACGTAGATGCATCAAGTAATATTGCAGGTAGTATTTTTAGCCCTCAAAAAAAAAAGAATATCTCAAAAAAAAATGGTTATTCAAATTTTTTAAATTTTGAAACTTATCAAAATTTTGATTATTTTGATCAAAAAGATGATTATGCTTTTATTAAGAAACTAAATTCATTACTTGGCTTAGATGAAAGTGAGGATGACAAAAAAAATAAAAACAATACAGATAATAATGAAAATGACAAAAATAATGATGAAAATGATATGAATAAATTAATAATCCAAGACGAAGAAAATTCTAAAAATTTTTTGAATTCTATAAACAATAATAATGATAAAAATAATCAAATATTATTAAATGAATATGATAATAAAAATGAACAGATAGTTTTGAGAGGTAATGAAAATCAAATAATGAAAAAAAGAAAATTAGAAAAACATATAATTGACAAAAATTATATTTTAAAAGACTCAATAATAAAAGGAATGATGAAAGATGAAAGAGTAGATTATAAATACTTTTTAATTGATACTATAAATAATGAAATAAATGAAAAAATTCAGAAGGAATTTCCAGAGTTTCAATATTTTTCTATACAAACAACTGATAAAATAAAACCAGTATATAAATTAGAAATAAATTTCGGATATGAATCTTTGGATTATAATAAAAAAAAAACATTATTTGAAAATCACTTAAGTTATCTATTACACAATAAATTAGTATTATACGAAAATAAAAATGTATTGGAACACTTTAATATAAAGAAATGTTTAGATAATATTGATGAGCATATGGTTCATAATGAGAACGATACCTTATCTAATAACTTTTTATCATTTCAGGAAAATGATGGAACAATGAAAAGTGACATGAATTTTGAGGAAGTAAGAGAAGAATTTAATGATATACAATTTGAAACACAGAATATGAATGCAAATGATTATAAGAATAGATTTAGTATAGATCCTTTGCTATCCCAAAATGAACAAATAGATTTAAATTTGAATGATTTGAATTTTAAGGATGATGTAGATTCTAAAATAAATTTAGAAAGTCAAATGTCAAAAAGTTTAGTAATAAATAGAGAGAGTAGTATAGATAAAAGTGACGATTTAAACAATCTAAATTTTGTTAATGAAAAAATAAATTCTGAATTTAATTCATCTCCATTAGACTTATCACTTTCTTCAAATTATGATTTTTCTAACATTTTTAATAAAGAGAATGGCAGTTCTATAAGTTCTATAATAGACGATAATAATTTAGAAATCAACGTAAACTTAAACCAAGATTTTGATTTAATAACAAAAGAGTTATTAGAGGTTTATAAAAATTTATCTAAAAAAATTAATTATGTCTTTTTTGATGTAATTACAAAAAATAGAAAGTCGAAAAGTGAAATTTCTACTTTATTTTATATTACTTTGCATTTAGCTAATCTGGGATACATTAATATTATGCAAAAACCTATACTTTCTGAGCATTTAGAAAATTATGAAGAAAATTTATCTAGACCTATATTAATACAATTTATTGATAAAAAAAAAGATAATTAATTTATATTTTATTTTTTTTTTAACATTTTTAATATTTCATGTTTTTTTTCAATATTTTTACTTTTTTTTTTTGAATATGTAAAAAATATAAATAATATATATGTCTTTTATATCAACAAGTTTGCACATACTTATTAATATATTATTTTTTCTTAAAAACCAGAAAAAAGTTCTAATCTTTTTTCTTATTTTGGCAAATTTTGAATAACATAAAGTTATGAATTTTATTTAGTTTTATTTTATTTAATTTTATTTATTTATTTTTTTCTTTTTTTTTCCTATTTTATGTTTCTTAAAAATGTAACAATTTTTTTTAATTTATCTTAAAAACATATTTGGCCTTTTTCTGTAAAATGAAAACTATTTTATAAACTTTTAAACATTATTAAATATAAAATTTTTAAAACTTTAATACTTTTAAAAATACGAAAATTTTATATATAAAGTATCAACTATTTTTAATTTATATTTTGTATTTAAAAATAAAAAGAAAGATAAAACATATATGTATACTAAAAATAGCCTCAATTAAAAAACAAAATAAATAATCCAAATATATTACAAAAATTATTTGAAAAATTAAAGTTGTCTAAAAATTTTTTAAATATTATTTTTTTATAATTTTTATTCAAAAAATTTAAGAAAATATTTAGTAAAAACAAATATGCATTCTATAGATTAATTAATTTTTTAAATTCAATTGTATTTTTTATTTATTCTACATATCATACAAGGATTTAATAATTTAAAAAAAAATTATTTTCAATCTTTTAAGGTTGATAAAATTTTTTTTTTTTGAATTCATATAATAACGCATTTTTAATTAAATAAAAGTTAATATTTTAAGGCAATTGCAAATATTTTTATTAAAGTGAAATATTTAATTATAAAAAATTTTTTGTAATAATTTATAAATACTTTAAGTTTAAATAATTTGGAAATTTTTTTTTACTATTTAATTATAAGTTTAAATATTTAACACTTATATAATATTTTTTTGTATTCTCTATTTTTTTTAAATTTTATCAAAATAAAAATATTTTTTAATCTTTTGTATTCTTTCAATTATGATGTTAATAATATATATAATTTAGATAAGGTATTAGTATTAATTATTTTGAAAAAGTTATGAGAAAAATATTTATATTTGAGAATAATTAGTTTGTGTAAAATGTATACATTTTACCAAATAATATTTTGTAACTTGCAAAATAATTTAAATATTTTCTATTATAAATATTTATATATATATATATATATTTTATTATTATTATATACAAAAAATTGTTAGAGTATTATTTTTTCTTTTATTTTAAAGAAAAAAAAAAAATTATTATTAAGAGTCTAACAAATGCAAAAATTATTTCAAATAATAGCATTGTTGATAATGTATTTTTTTTTTAAAAAAATTAGAATAATATAATTAAATTACACATAGTTTCATGTTTTATGTATTTTTAAAAAATTATATAAAAAATCTTTGTATTTGTAAAGGAGAAACACATAAGAGGGGAATAAAAAAAAAAAAAAAAAAAAAAAAAAAAAAAAAAAAAAAAAAAAAAAAAAATAAAAAAAAAAAAAAAATAATTATACTAAATATTTGTATGATTATATGAAATATTTAAAAAAGAAAAAATTAAACTGTTAAACAATTTTTAATTTAAATAAATGTTTAAACGTAATAATTATTAATAATATAAGAAGAAAATAGAATAAATACTAATAAGGTAATTAAGAATTCTTTAATGAATATATTAATACGTAAAAATATGAAATTGTGTAAAATAAGAAATAAGAAAAATGAGTGATGATGATTTTTTTTATAATAAAGATAAATGTTCTTTACATTATATAAATAGTAGAACAAGTACAAAAATTGATGATATTTTAAAAAGAAGAAGAGCTAAACAAATTAAAGAAGCTAATGAATTTAAAAGTGATACTTTTTTAAGTCTTGATGATAGTTTGAGCAAAATAGAAAATGAAGAAAAAAAGGATAATAATAATAATGATATATTTATTGATAATAAAAGTGATATATATTCAAATAAACATAGTATTTATAAAGATAAACACGAAGCAAGTAATGATTTAAATGTTTATGATAAAAATAGTTACCCAGTTAATGTTAATTATGTAGATAGTCGTTATGTTACTAATAACATAAATAACTATTCAAATAATAACTGTTCTGATATTAATAATAAAAATAATATATATGATAATCATTCACATAATAAATATAATACTGTAAAAGATACAAGTGAAAATGTTGTAGATAATATATCATATAATAAATTTAAAAACGAATTAACAAGTTCCAAAAACACAGAACTTCAAAATAAATATAAAACATCGTTATATAAAAAATCATTTGAAAATATACATAAATATAACAATAATATAGTAAATGATTATATTGAAAATGAAATTGAAGAAAAAAAAAAAACAGAAAATATTATTTTTGATAATGAGTTAAAAATTTTTAAAACTCCTAGTACGGAATCCATATTAAATAAAATAAAAAGTAATGATAATAGCAAAGATGAAATTTTTACAAATTTAAACAAAATAGATATAAATGAAATTGATATGAACAAAACACCATCTAAAAGTTTTTCAAAAAGTTATTTTGAATATTTAAAATTTGAAACAGCAGGGAAGATGCATATGAGCGAATTAGAAACTCCTTTAAATTTAAAAGAAGAAGATATTACAAACACTCCATTCATAACTTACTATTTAGCTGGTGAAGCTAAAAATAAATATGCAAATGATACTGAGAATGCAGAAAATAAATTAAAAGACAATTCTCATGAAAAAGAAGAAATTAATAACAATAAAGAAGCAAAAAATTATTATATTAACTATTATTTAAAGGATTCAAATATGTATGATAATGAAACTTCAAAACAAAAAAAATTAAAAAAAAGAGACAATACAGAAATAGAGGAAACTTTTAAAGATAATGAGAAGAGTACTAACGATAATGATATTGCATCCATCACAAGTAATAACAAATGTAGTGAAAATAATATTTATAATAAACTTTTTAATTCAAAAAAATACAATTTTATAAAAACAGAAGAAGAGTATAAAAATATGCTTGAAGAAAAAAATAAAAAAAATGATAATATAAAGCAAAGTGACAGTAATAAAAGATTCTTTAATAATGATGTCAGTTTTACAGATAAAAATTTTATTAATGGTCAATTTAACATAATGAACACAAAAACATTTAAAATGAATTTCTTTAAGGAATTAAAATATAATAATGAAAGTAATGCGAGTATGTCAAATTATAAAAACGAAATAAAATCTTTCTCATTTGAGAATCCATATAATATAGAAGAAGAACAATATAAAGATAATTCGAATTCAAGTAATGTAGCAAATATTAATTCTAATGAAGAAAAATATGATAAGGTTATTGAAAATTATAGAAGTAAATTATATTCAATTACTGAAAATTCTCAAAAAAATGATGAAAATATTAAAAATACAATTTTAGTTAGTTCAAATATTGAAAAAGAGATAAAAGAGAATACTACTACTAATAATAAAACTAATATTACATTATGCAAAAATTTAGATTCAGAATTAAATACAAAAAGCAGTACAATACCTAATAATTTAAAAAAATATAAAATAAGTAAAGAAAACAGTTTTGTGGATAATTTTAATGAAGAAAATTATGATAACATTGATAATAAAAAAATATTAAATAACAGCGATAATGTAAATAGTAATCATAATTGTGACTATAAAAGTTATAATAATGAGAATAATATAAATAACAAAAAATATGAAGATGATGAAAATGTTGTAACAACTAATAAGAAATATGCAAATATGAATAATAAATATTTTTACGAAGATAATAACAGTAGTAATATTAATGAAATTAATTATAATATATACAACAATTCAAAAAATTATAAAGAAAAGGTATATTCAAATAATTATAAAAACTACGAGAACATTTTAAACAAAAGTGAGAATAATGATTTAATTAAATTGGAAACACAAAATAATATAAAAATTAATATAAGTGAAATAAATGAAAATAGTTATCATAATGATTGTGAAAAGGAAAATATTTTAAATAAAAAAGAGGAAGATTCCTATAAAATAAAGTCAAATAAGACGATTGATAAAAAAAACACAAATGAAATAAATAATATATATAAGAATTGTTCTAATAAGAATATAACAAGTGAGTATGTAAAGTATAATAATATAATAAAAAATTTCAATAGCGATTTATATCATGATTTAAATTTAAAAAAAAAAGATTCATATAAATATGAAGCAAGTAGTAAAAATAATATAAGTGAGAATAATAACATAGATATAAATTACGTTAATCAAAATAATAAGAACGTATATGATGAGAATAATTCAGTTTATTACAATATTTCACTAAATAATAAAAATTCACCTGAATTAGGAAATATAAACAAAACTATATGTGAAATAAAAACGAATGATTATAATAATTCTTCAATAGATGAAAAAAGAATTTTTCGTACAACAAATAAAAATATAACAAATAAATTAAGTGAAACTGCCGATTTTGGTTATAAAGAAGATAATGATATAGGTGAATCAAAAAGTGCTGATATGATTAAAGCGAATAATATTAATTTAGATATAGATAAAAATAATGCATCTAATTTAAAGAAAAGTTGTTTTGATTATTTAAAAAATAACTTTAATAATATTAATATGAATATGAATGATATTAAAAGTATTATTTTTGATTCTCAATATCCAAACGAACAAAATACTGGAACATCAATTGATAATTTTTCTAAAGTTAATAATGAAGATTTCAGTAAATTTATACGAGACCAGATAAAAAACAGTATAAATAGTGTTGTAGAAAAAATATTAAATGATAAACAAAATGATATTTTAAAAAAAATAAATATAAGTATATCAAACAATGAAATGAATATAAGTGATAAAAACGAAATGGAGTATAATCAAAATAATAATATAAATGATATTGATATAAAAAATTGTAATAATTATTATAAAAATGAGAAGAAAAGTATAAATGAAAATAAAATAAATTCAGAAGAAGAAATAAAATCAGAAGTAATTTTTTCTCAGAAAAATATGGGTTCCAAGTATGAATATCGACAAGAAAATGATTTAATTAATATTATTAAAGAAAATATAATTAAGAATATTAATAATACAGAAAATTTTGATAATATTAATTTATCACAAAATGTAAATAAAAAAAAAAATTATGTATCTATAATAAATAAAAGAACTGATATAGATGAATTTAATGAAGAAGATTTTCTAGAAATAGGAAAACTAAATGACAATTTAAAAATGAGTAAAGTTAATAAGATTATTGAAATTAATGAAAATGATTTAAAAAAAAAGAAAATTAAATGTAAAAATGTATTATATAGTTGTATAGATGTAATATATTATTTATTAAATGAAAATAATAAAAAAAATAATAAAATGAATAATCTATTAAGTGAAATTAATAATATTAACGAATATGAAAAAAAAATAGAAAACTTAACTAAAGAAAATGAAAAATTAAAAGTAGAAATAGAGCAGAAAAATGAAAATTTAAAAAAAAAAGAAATTAAAGAAAGAGCGAATTTAAGTAAAAAAATAACAGAACAAACAAAAAAAATCACAAGTTATGAAAAAGACATAAATATATATAAAAATAAAATTACCAACTTAAATAACAAAATAATAAATAAAGAAAACGAAATTGAAAAATTAAAAAAACAATACCAAGTTGTATTAGAAGAAATAGATAACTGCAAAAATGATGCTAATAAAGTTATTAAAAAAGTTTTAAATAAAAAATATATGAATTTAATAGATAAGCAATGCTTTGACATTTCTAAATATTATGAAATACAAATAAATTCATTAAACAAAGAAATTAGAAATTTAAAAGATATAATAAAAAACGAAGAAAAAGAAAAGATTATATCCAATAGAAAATTAAATGTATTAACACAATTAAATAAGAATGAAAAGGAAATTAAAAATGAAACTTCGTTAAATAGTAAAAAAGAAATAGAAGCAGAAAATGAAAAAAAAAAAAAAAAAAAGGAAATTGCTGTTGATGATAAATTGTTAAATGAAGAAAAAAAATTAAAAAAAAATAAAATTGAAAAAAACGTAAATAACAGTTGCATAGAAAAAAATAAAGGGTTAAAAGTAAATGAAATTTTAAATGATTCTAATTATAAAATAAAATATGAAAATTTAGTTAATGAGATGAATGAAATTAAAAGAGATTTTGAAAACCAAAAAAAATTATATAGTAAGAAAATTGAACAACTAGAACAAAATCAAGAAATTCAGAATATAAAGAATCAGTTAGATACATCAGAAAAAATAGTTCAAGTTTATCAAAATATATTTAAAGAAAAAGTGGATAATATAAAAAGTGATTATGCATATAACCAATATTGTAACAAAAATAAGGATGATGTAGAAAATAACTATTCATGTTTAAATTATAATGAGAACAAAAATTACCCAAAAAATTCTAATAATGTAAATTTAAGTTATACTTCAAATAAGAATAATTTTGATGATTTTAATAAATTCAACCGTCTTTTTTTTCAAAAGGAAATAGAGAAAATAAATAACATTTCTTCGAATCATGATTTAACGACAACAAATAGAGATGTGACAAAGAATGAAAATTATTTAGTAAATGATAATAATTTATTCAATATTATTAATAGTGTAAATAATAATATAATAAACGGTGTTGATGAAGTATCACAACATCGTTATCTAAATGATTTTGTAAAATTGTATATAGAAAATTTTAATATGACTGATACATATAATAATTATAAAAATGATTTTGATCTTTTTCAAAAAAAATCAGAACAAGTTCTTAATAATTCTAAGAGTAATTTTATAAATAATGAAGATAATCATTATTTATATAAAAACTTAATGAACTATGAAAAAGTAGAATTGATTAAAATATTCATAAACATATGTAATGATTTAAAAACTGATAATATATTTGTCATAATTCAATTTGTAAAATTTTTATCTTTTATTGTATATGAACAATTTCCTTTATTTACTTCTTTTTATTATAATGTGGCTTCATTAGTTTCACTGAAATCAGTAAAATTTAATGAATGCATAGATGTAATAAAAAAGTGGAAAACATATTATATAAATGGGAAAAAATATTACATTTTCAGAAAAAATGTTTTATTAATATTTCAATCTGATTTAAAAGATGTTAAAAAAAATCAAATAGATGAGAAATGTTTAGATATTATGAAAAATCTTTATGAAAAAAATTCTGAAATATCCAAATACTCCAATGTAAATTATCTGAATATAAAATATTATTTTTACGAATATATGCACCTAATAAATATGAATTTTAAAATATCAAGATTTAAATAAGAAATAATAATAAAATAATAAAAAATTTCATCATATTAATTGTTTTTTTCTTTTTTCTCAGGACTCTTATGAGAAAGCTGAGTATATTATTAATAAACATTCAAAAGAAATTATTAGTAAAATAATTAAAACATATATGAGCATTTATAATATAGATAAAATAAACAATATTATATCACATATGAATTCTATGAATTCTAAGGTAACTCCTATTTTTATTAATTCTTATATATTTTTTAGTATTTAATATATCCTTCTTTAAAGTGATTATAATAATTTGTAAAATAAATATTTCTACGCTCTATTTATTGATTTAGGATTTATTAACTTTTTTTTTTTTTTTTTTTTTTTTTTTTTTTTTTTTTTTTCTTTAGCTTAAAACACAGTCTTATTTTATTAGATCTATAACAACTTGTTTAAATTTAAGTAAAACAGATAATTTTCAAGAGGTTAGAATATTACATAAATATATTTTTATTTTTAATAATCTCTCTCTTTTTTTTTTTATTTTATTATTATCTATTGAAATTTACATTTATGCATAATTTTTTAATAGATTGAAAATAAAATAAAGGAATTAGTATCAACAAAAGGAATAAATGAAAAAATAAAGAATAAGTAAATATCTCCTTTATAACAAAAAAAAAAATATATATATATATATACATATAAATTATTATTTTTTTTTTTTTTTATTATTATTATAGAATAAATATAGAAGAATTAGATGAATATTTAGCTGCTTATACAATTATGTGTACATTAAAAAAATACTTAAATATTTCTCATACTAAAGATCTTTTACCTTCTATATCAAAAATCATTCAAAAAAATAGATCTTTATAAAAAGTAAATATAAATTATTTATATTTTCTTTTTTTTTTTTTTTTTTTTTGTTTTA
>NW_021628238.1:298709-312469 GCF_900005855.1 Plasmodium gallinaceum | reverse complement strand
AAAAAGAATAAAAAAGAAAACACATTAACTGAATAAATGATAAATAATTAGTACAATTATGTGAATATTAAGAACAGGATATGAGCGCAAAAAAAAAAAAAAAAAAAAAAAAAAAAAATATACATATGGCTTATTTGGAAATCAAAGTACAATATATGGTGTAGATTATTGTTAAATAAAGTATTACTTTTCTATTTTGTTCATTTTTTTTTTTTTTTTTTTTTATAAGGCACTTTTAATAATATCAACAAACGTATCTTTTAAGGAAGCATTACCTACTAAGAATCCATCTATATCTTCTTGTTTAATTAAGGAAGCACAATTTTCTGTATTTACACTTCCTCCATATAAAATTCTTATCTGTTTTGATTGCTTTTCTCCACAGTTTTCTTTTACAATATTTCTAATTTCCTTATGAACATTCTGAGCTTGTTCAGGTGTTGCTGTTTTTCCTGTTCCTATAGCCCATAATGGCTCATATGCTAATATTACATTATCAAAATTTTGAATTAAATCTATAAAAGCTTTTACTTGTGTTTTTATTACATCAATAGTTTTGTTTTGTTCTCTTTCTTCTAGTGATTCACCAAAACATACAACTGCTTTTAAATTATTTTTTAAACATTGTTGTAACTTTTCTCTAACATCCTCATCTTTTTCAAAAAAATATTTTCTTCTTTCAAAATGTCCAATTATTACATACTCTACATTCATATCTTTTGCTATTTCTGCACTTATTTCACCTGTGTATGACCCATTACCATACTTTGATGTATTTTGTATACCCATGGAAAATTTTTTATCTAACAATTTTCTAGTATATTCATAATGAACAGATACAGGAAATATAACCACATCTAAAAAATTTTAAAAATTTGCATTTGTTTTATAATCAATTTAAATATTTCAAACATGTAAATATTAAGTAAACATAACAGTTAATAATATATAGATGCCTTATACATTACTTATATATTTAATTATTTTTGTACTTTCTTTTTTTAAATTAGAGCATTTATGAGAATTATTAAATGATACATATATAATATTATAATACATTAATTTCTTATTTTTGTTGTTTTTAAGGAGTAAATATATATTATATTAACAACATAAGAAAATTTTATTATTCTTTTTACTTTATTAATTTCACATAATTATTTGTATATAAGAATTTGTACCTATTTTATTTGGGTCAAAATTCAATTTGTTAAAATTTTCTATTAATGCTTTTATACTCTTTTGAGTTCCATTACATTTCCAATTTGCAGCTACAAAATATTTTCTACTCATTTTCAAATAATCCTAATATAAAAATTTTGAAAATTTTTGTAAAATTTTTAAAATTAATTTATTTTGCTTATATTATATTTCTCAAAAAAAAAAAAAATAATAAATTTATAATTATATATAATAAATATTTATATATATATATGATATATTTAAGATTCATAAATATTAATATAAAAATATAATATTTATTACATTAAATAGTAAAAAAAAAATATATATATAAAATAAAATATAATAAAAAATACATTAATTCCAAGACATCATATATAAGTAGAATTTTTTTTTTTTTTATTTTTAATTATTAAAATTATTTCGTGAATTTTTTAACAATATAATATTAGAGTTTTTTTTTTTCTTTTTTTTTTTTAATTATAACATTATATCTTTATATCTTATTATTTTATATTCCATGTAACATTTTTTTTTATTTTTTTTATATTTCATATATAATTTTATTTAATAAGTTAAAGATTTACTGTTATAATAAATCTCTCTATATATATTTATATATATAATATGTTTTCTTCATAAAAAGTATAATAAAATGATCCTTTTAATTTATTTAAACTTTAATACAATTCATTTTAAAAATTTTCAATTTTTTTTAAAATATAATGAATGTTTTTATAATTTAATTATATTCCGATGAAAAATCTATAAAGTTATATCATTATGAATAATTTTAAAAATTCGCTATTTATAATATAAAAATTTTAAAATTTATAATAAAACAGTATAATATGTTTTCCTTACATTATACTATTCTTTATATAATGGACACACTGCATATGTCTTAAAAATGAATTTAGAAAAAAGCAGAATATATAAGTTTAAAAATATATATTTATTAATTTATACTTAATTATATTTTTTTATATAAATGAAAAAGAAATTTATACATTAATATTTTTCATAGAATTAGGTGATTGTCTTAAAAATAATTTTACGTAAATTGTTTTAAATGGTGGCATATACACGATAATTATTCACACACATAAATAACTAAATTTTTTTTTTTTTTTTTATTTTATAAATATTTTTAGATTGTAATTTTAATAGTTGTGTAATATTTCAAAAACAAAAAAACATATATATTTTGCATGTTATCAAATATATATAGTAAGGGTGTTCATAAAAATGTAGAACATCTACATTTAAAAATTTTGCCTATTTTTACATCTTTTTTTTTTTTAAGAAAAAAAAATTTATTTATTATCATTATTTTATATATTTAAAATAAATAAAATAATAATATATAAATATTAAATAATAAAATAAGCAAAAAAAAAAAAAAAAAAAAAAAATTTAAATTAATAATATATAAAAAAGAAAAATTAATAGAATTATAAAAAAAGTGTATGCTATATTAAAAAAGGAAAAATAAAGAATATAAATTATATAAATAGATGAAAAAAATAAAAAAAAATTAAATAAAAATATAAATGTATTTTTTCTCTTTTTTTTTTTTTTTTTCTTTTTAAATATTTATAAAATATTTCTCATTTTATTAACATTCATTGTTTAAGGATTACTTTAATTTTTTAAAAAATAATGAAAATAATAAATATTTTTAATAATTGTTAACAAAATATAAAAATCGATCTATATTATTAACACCACTGTTCTTAATGTTTCTACTACAGTTGTAACTATTATTGTTATATTATTATTATTGTTATAAATGCAATTCTTTTATTCAATCAACATAAATTTATTTTTTTGTAAGTACTACAAAAATATATATATATATATATATATGTATCACCTTTTCTTAAAAATTATTTTACCAATATCCTAAGTATTTCGTAACAATGGCTAATATAACAATTATTATAGGTATATATTTATTATCAATAAAAAACTTATTATAATTACTATTTAATGCTTTTAATTGATTTTTTAAACTTTCATTTTCTTTTTCTAATGCTGCCTTTTGTTTATCAACGAATACACAATAATTTAAAAGCTCATGGTATTTTCGTTGCATACCTGGCAAACCTCCTTTTAAACCTGTTGAAAAAAAAAAAAAAAAAAAAGAAAAGAAATATAATATTTTATTTTGAGAAAAAAGAAGAAAAATAAAAATAAGTTTATATATATATATATATATATGCATACATATATATTTTTATTTTTTATACCTTCACTTAAATTGGTATCCTCTTGATTTATGTTATTATTATCCGTGTAATTTAAATTTTGAGAATTTTTATTATTCATTTCTGTAAGAGGTATATTATTAGAGGGTAAACATGAATGAGTTAATTTATTTGAATTTTCATCATTTAATACTACTATAAGTTTGTGATCTTGTATCTCATTTTTATTAACAGTAACCCAAAATTGTTTATCTACAGTTGTATCATCTTCAACATTCAAACATTGAACTTGAAATTTATCATTGGATATATTATCTTTATCTGATAATGGCTGTAAAATAATTTGAATTTCTACAGTTTCTTTTACATTAATTAATCCAAAAGATGGTCGAACTAAATAATTATTGGGAGCAGTTGTTTTTATTTTAAATGCCACTTTTTTTTCACTTATATTTTCTAATTTCACTATTTGCGTAACGGCTTGAAAATGAACAAGAGGAAATTCTATGTTTTTTTCTGGGATCACTTTTAAAAGTTTCATTTTTTTTCTTTTCCTTTTCTTTTTCCTTTTTATTTTAATTTATTTATTTATTTTTTTTTTTTTTATTTATAATTAATTTCTTTTCTATTAATTTTTTTCTTAAAGAAATATTTATATAACTCTTTTTATTTAAATATATATATTAATATATTTAAATATACCCCATAAATAATATTACTATATTTAATTAAACAATTTAAAGTATTTTACATATATACATATATATAAATATATATATATATATATATATAAAATAAAATTACTGTAATAACTAAAAGAATAATGAATCAATTATAAAATAAAAAAATTATATATATATATATTTTTTTTCTTTATGACATAATTTTAAAACAAAAAATTTTAATATTAAAAAAAAAAAAAAATTACGAATTAAAAAAAAAATTTATAATATTTTAAACATATAAATGAATTTATTTAAATAAAAATTTTTCTCTTATTTGAAAAAAAAATAAAATAAAAATAATAAATTATATAAATATATATATATATTAAAAAAGGGCAAATACACGTAAAAGTATTAAGCACATGAATGTTAAAAAAGGATATGTAAAAAAAAAAATAATACGAAAAAGAAAAAATAAGGAAAAGGGGGAAAAGAGAATAATTAATAAAGAAAAAAAGAAAAGGTAAGAAGGAAAAAGAAAAAAGATAATAAAGAAAAAGAAAAAAAAGGGGAAAAAAGAAAAAGAAAAAAGGAAAAAAAGAAAAAGAAAAAGAAAAAAGGAAAAAAAGAAAAAGAAGAAAAAGAAAAAGAAAAGAAAAAGAAATTATTTTTTTTACAAATTATTTAAGATGTCTTACTTTTTTGTTTTATGCCACTTATTCTTCATATGTACTCCATGAAAAAAAAAAAAATTAATAAAAAAATAAAAGTAAACAATGTTTAAAATAAACCCTGAGACATGTTTTTTAAATCTTTTAAATAATAAAAATAATTTTTCCTTATATTTTTGTAGATTCAATAATAAAAAGAAATAACAGTCATTTACTCTTTTGTTTTTTCTTTTAAGTTTAAAAAAAAAAAATAAAAATTAGCAAAATATATGTGCATGTTCATTTCTATGAATATCTTATAAAATATAAATAATCCAAAGTAACAAAGAAAAAAAAAAAAAAAAAAAAAAAAAAAAAAGGAAGTGATCTACAATAGTAAAAATAATTTATGTGTATAATTTGTATGATAAAATAATACAAAAACTTAATTCCTTCTACTGAATTTTTATTTTAATAATTCTTTCTCTTTTTTATTATCATTTGTGTGTTAATTAAAATGTATCTTTAATAAAGAAATATATAATAAGAAAACTTATATAATTTATTATAAAAAGAAAAAAAATATATATTTAAAAATTAATAAGGAAATTATATTATAAATTTATTTAAATTATAAGAAACTAAAAAGAAAAAGAAAAAAAAAGAGGTAAATTAAATAAAAATAGGTATACATAAAATAATTTATAGAAAAATTTAATAGAATTTAGGAAACATACATATATAAGTAATAATAATGGTTTTGAGAGGAAATGATTTATGAAAACAATAATTTAAACTTACAAAAAATTGGGACTGAAAGCTGAAAAAAAAAGGAAATAAGAAAAATAAGAAATCATACTATTATATTTTCATATATCAAGATTGTAATTACTTTATTGTTGTATGTTTTATTTAATATATAAAGTTATTTTCGTAATTTAAAGATATAATGTAGGGTGTATATAATTTTTTATTTTCTTTTATAATTTTTTCCTAATTACTGTAAATAAAAAAAATATATATACATAGTCGTAAGCACGTAAATTATTCTTTTTGTTAATTTTATTAAGAAGATTTTTTTTATTATTTCCTTATTTCTTTAATTTATTTTTCTTTTTAATTTTTTTTTTTTTTTTTTTTTTATATATGTACATTTTTAACAAATTAATTTTTATTTAAAAAAAAAAGAGAAAGTTGTATATGAAAATATTCGTAATGTAAAAATAAATTATATTGCAATATCATCATTATTTACAATGTTTCTAGTGTAAAAATATTTATATTATGAAAAGTTTATTTTCTCTTTTATTAAATATATATATTGAAATTGTTAGAAGAATAATGATATAAATTCTTCACAAAAAATATTATTTATATGTAGAGATATTGTATTTATTTCAATGAACTAAAAAAAAATTAGTAAGAGTTAAAAGGAGTTATAAATCTTTTAAAGTTGCAGAATTTTATTAAACATATGTGTATCACTTTTTAGTTTTTTATATATTTTCTAAAAGCTATCAATTAGATAAATTCATTAAGAATAATATCATAAATCTATTTATATTTATTTTAGAAAAAAAAAAAAAAATTCTAGATTTGTTTACAAGTCATTTATATTAAAATATATGAAATTGTATTAAATGACTAATACGAATTCCAAATATTCATTTAAAAAAATGCTATTACATTTAAAATTTTTTTTATTAAAATAAAAAGAGTTACTAAAATATGAGTATCATGAATTCATCTAAAACTAAAGTACAGAAAACAACTTACGAGGCAGCTAGCAGTAAATTGTTACTTTAAAAAAAAAAAAAAAAAAAAATGAAAAAAAACGATTTAAAATTTTTAGTGAATAATATATATTTTTATTTATAATTTTTTCGTAAATTTCCCATTATTAGATCTGCAGTTCAATTAGGTTATTATTATGATCCTTTTTTGAAGTATTTTGTTAAAAAAATAGAAAAAAGAAGTCCATTAATAAATAGAGGTTTACACATAGAACAATTTTATTAATAAAAACATTTGAAAAATCATTCACATGTATATATATATTTAAATTTATTATTACTATTTATAATTTTAATGTAGTTAATTTAAATTCTATTTTTATTTTAAGGATTCATATAGTTATTTTATTTTATTTTATTTTTTTTTTTTTTTGATAAAAGGTTATTATTCTAGAGTTGTAGCATTAAGGCAATATATTGAACTTTTTATGAAATCATTAGATAATGTAATTATAGAGAAAGCAATTATCTCTATAAAAATATTAAAACTTTCTTTAATTATATCATAAATATATGTACCATGTATGTATTTTTTTTTTTTTTTTTTTTTTTTTTGTAGACAAATTACATTCAAATAGTAAACATTGGAGCTGGTTTAGACACTACATTTTTTTGGCTATCTGTAAAAAAATACCATAAAAAAAAATAAATAATTTTTAAAAAAAAATTTCATGAAATAAAGTTAATTTTGTTTTTTATTTATAAATAGGAAAGATATAAAAATGTTAAATATTATGAGATAGATTTTAACGAGATATTATCTGAAAAAACGCGTATAATAAATGATGTTACATTATTGAAAAATTTTTTAATATATGATGAAAACATTGAAGAAGAAAAAAAAGATTTCATTAATTGTGTAAATTACAAAATGCTTTATTCTGATTTAAATGATTGGAATTCTTTTGAAAAAAACTTACAAAACAATTCTTTTGATTTTAATTTACCTACTCTTTTTATATGTGAATGTGTTCTTATATATTTAGAAATAGAAAGTAGCGATATTTTAATAAAAAAATTAAGCGAACTTATGAAAAATACTTCTTGTATAATTGTATATGAGCAAGTAAATTCTTTTTTTTTTTTTTTTTTAAGTTTTTTCTATTTTAATTTATTTTAATTGAAGAATATATAATTTTTTTTTTTTTTTTTTTTTCTCCCCTTTTTAAGGTTAATCCAAACACAGCATTTGGTAAAATTATGATTGACAATTTTTGTTCTAGAGGTATAAGCCTAAAAAGTATTTATAAATACAATAATTTAGACTTACAATTAAAGAGATTTAAATCATTAGGTTGGTCTAATGTGTATATAAACGACATGAATGAAATATATGATTATCATATATGTAATGAAGAAAAAAAGAAAATTGAAAAAATTGAAATGTTTGATGAGTTTGAAGAATGGCGTTTGTTGCAAAATCATTATTTCATGCTTGTTGCATTTAATTGTTACAATGATTTAAATCTAAAATATTTAGAAGATTTTTTTAAAAAAAAAAAAAAGAAATTATAAAAAAATATATTATCTACAAAATATTAACATACAATTTTTTTTAAAATTATATTAATTCTAAAAATAAAGTGTTTTTGTTCTTTATTTTTTTCATTTGAAATAAATATATATATATATATATTTCATATATGATAAATTTTTTTATTATTAATATTAAATATGATTATAAAAATTCATATTAATTTTTTATTAAACTGGCAATAATATACTCCACATTATTAAAATGTGCAATAATAGATAGTACAAAAAAAAAAAAAAAATAAAATAAAATAAAATAAATATCAATTACTTAAATTTATATATATATATATATACAAAACTGTTATTAATAAAAAAAATAAAATAAGCATAATAAAAAAATATTAATTGTAAAGCTTTGTATTTTTTTCTTTTTTTTATTATTTCATAATGAAAAAAAGTTATCTAAATTTTATTTTATAAAAAAAATTATTTGAACAATGTATAATTTAAGCAATATCTCAAAAAAAAAAGAAATATATATAAAATTGTGCATAGAAAAAAAAAAAAAAAAAATGTAAAAAAAGAAAAAAAAAAAATTTATTAGTATATAATTATTGTTTTTTTTTTTTTTTTTTTTTAATTGTAAAGTAAAATTATCTTGAATTTTTTATAAATTATGGTATAGCTATTTTTTTTATATGAATTTTTTTTATTAAAAATGTTTATATTTGAAAATGCGCAACACTATTTTAATTTTTTTCGTAATTTTAATGGATGTTATACAGATAATAAGTTATTAAGATATTTTTTTAAAAAAAGTTATAATAATTGGTTTAATGATCCAAGCCAATATAATTATTATTTTATTTCATACTATGCAGTAGCAATATCCATATCAGTTTTATTACGACATTTGTTATTTAATCCTGATGTACATTTTAGAAGGCAAGATAAAAGAAGAAATATAATAGATAGATATCAGCATCATGCATATTCGCTACCTTATTTTAATCATTGGTTAAGAAATTTTAGTCAATCCTTTAAAAGTGCACTTATTGATAATGAGCCAGATTATCAAGATGTAGATCCATGGTGTTTTAGACCCAAAAGAACTCCATTTTATGGAAGATTCCCATTTTTTCTTGAAGTTCCAAAATATAATGTTGATAATCCTAATTACGAAAAAAATTCTCATAGTTATATGCAAAAATACTATGAAAGTATTGGATATATTCCTCAAAGTGAACAAAAAGAAGATTAAGGAAAAAAATTATAATAATAAATTATAAAGATATCAATTTATACTAATTAGTTACTCATAAAATATAAAATGTTATATTACTATAAAACAATATTTTTTATTCATTTTTGCATATACTTGTATAATATGAATTAAAATTTATTTAAAGTTAGCATATCCGATTTTATATTATTGTTTTTTTTTTTTCTTTCTTTTTTTTTTTCTTGTCAATCAAATTTTTATTTGACTTGAATTCATAAAAATATGTAATATCTACAACTTTTTAACGATAATATATAAAATTACTTTTATATAATTTATAGAAAGCTCCTATAACATTTATCATTCTCTAAATGAAATGTATTGAAGTAAATACTTATTAAAAAGATATTTTTTTTTTTTTTAAAGTTCATATTTAAAGAAATTTATAATGGAAATGTGTTAATTCATATAAAAAAAGTTTAAAAATACATATAAAAAACTTAATGGAAGGGTTGAAAAAAAGCATATTCAAAAAAACTTTTTTACTTGCTGCTTCCCGCTTTGCATTTTTTTCTTTATTTTAATAAACAATTTAAAAATTTGAGAAGAATGAATTTATATTTTATAATTTAAAAATTAACAAGTGAAATATATGAAGTACAACAACAAAAAAAAAAAAAAAAAAAAAGAAATATATATTTTATAAAATATGTATTTTTTATAAGAAATAATTCTTTCTTGAGTATTTTGCACAAATGTTGAAACCAAAATATTATATGTTAGAAAAAGAAAAAAAAAAAAAAAAAAAAAACAATAAATTTTAATCATAAAAATAAAATAAAAGATAAATATTAAACTTATTTTAAATGATGACTTAATCTAAATTGCTTTACTTTCTCCTAATAATTAACATTTATAAAAAAAAAAAAGAAAATTAACAGTTTAGGATTAAGCATTTATATAATTATATTCAAAAAATATATGTATAATAATATTTCAACAAATAATTTAATGTTGTGTTTTACACAAATTTTAAAAATTTTCTGTTAAAGTTTCATTCATGATCTAAAAAAAAAAAAAAAAAAAAAAGTGAAAATAATGTTTTACATTATATGTAAATATATTTATAATAAAAATATATCTTTCTTTCTCATTATCTATATGTCTGTAAGTATGTATATATATATATATATATATATATATATTCTTTTCTTTTTTCTTACTTTATTGTTATGATATTGTTTCGGATTAAAATTACATAAATAATTATTATCCGGTATAACATATTGATGATGAGAAGGAAGAGACAAACTTTGGGAGTTAGAATTAATATACATATTGGAAGGAATATTAACTTTCAAATTTTGCTGCAAATTTGGTTTCATATTGGATATAATATTGCTTAAATGAGTGTGTACAATGTTATTATCTAAATTTTGATTAATTACATTTATAGATGGATTTTTCGTCATATTATTATCTGAATTGTTCATTATATCGTTTAAAATATTATCATTTAAACTATTTAATGTAGTATCATTCATTAAGGAATTTAACTGTTTATTCATAGAATTTGCCATTTGATTATTTGGTTGAATAACCATTTGATTATTAAATTGATTTTTTAATTGATTATTTATTTTATTATTTAAATGATCATTTATGTGGTTATTTAATGAATTATTCATATGGCTATTCATTGTGCTATTATTACTTAAATGATTATTATTTATGCGATTATTATTTGATTGTACATTATCTAATTTAGAATTATTACTATTATTATTATTATTAGAATTCTTATTATTAAGTTTAAAATAGTTACTTAATAGGTCTTTATTTAATTCTACACTTGATTTATTAGATATGGAATTTATTATATCATTTTTTAAATTTCCTTGTATAGTATTAGTAATAGTACTAAAATCATTTAAAATAATATTATTTTGCTTAATAATAGTATTTTGTGAATTTTTACTTTGGTTAAAATTATTTTTCATTTCATTCGAAACCTTACGAGCTAAATTCCCTGATAACTCATTACCCACATTATTTTTCAAATCGATAGAAGAACAAGAAGATGTGTTTCTTGAACTTCCATCGTTTAAATTATTGTTTGATAAATTTTTAATTAAATTATTATTTATTTTCTTATTTCCATTTTGATAATTATATAAATAACTCTGTTGTGATTTTATATCATTTACTGATTTATCTTCTGGTTTTATTGATGAATATCCCTGAAAACTGGAATTCATATCATAAATATGCATATCTTGTATTGACTGATGACCTTGATGCAATTTTTGCTTTTTTATGTCATTATTTATTCCATTGTGTAAAGGTGGCAAATGTATACTTGAGTTTATATTGGAAGAAATATTATGATTTTGTATGGGAATGTTTGAGTGCAATGGATATGAAAAATTACTTCTTAATTGTTGAATGTGTTGAACTGGAATACGAGAATTAATAAAATCATTATTTTGCATATTATTCTGAATATTACTAGAGGTATTTGCTTGAATATTATGATGTATGTCATTATTATTATTATTATTATTATTATTGGAATCATTTAATATATTATTAAAATGATCCTGCTTATATTGTCTTGGTTTATTATTAATTGGATAGTTATTTAAATTGATATTATCCATGTTATTATTAATAAAATGTTCACCTGTTGAAATATTATTATTATTATTATTAGAATTAGAATTTTCTTTACCAAAATATCTATTTTGATTTAAATTCAAAAATAAATTATTTGGTAGATTGAGAGAAGGATTTAACGCAGTATCATTATTATTAGTTTTATAAATAGAATTTATGTCATTTGTATTATTATTATTATTATTATTATTATTATTATTATTATTATTAAAATTGTTACTAATTTGTGTATTCATAGTATTTTTATCATTACATGAAGAATAAAAACTATAATATTGTTGCATCATATCATAATTTGAAAGGTGATTGCTTTTTTCAGTATTCTCTTTAATATTTAAATTAACATATTTCATTCTGTCTTCCAATGGTATTAAATCTATTAAAAAATCAAATGTATCATTTTTACAAGCAGCTGATACTACATCTTGTCTTTGTAAAGTTCTTCTTTTACCTTCCTCTGTGTGCTTCCATGCATAATTTGTTAACTCCATTATAAATAATTCGCATGCTTTTGCTAATAATACAGGAGTATCTGCAGAAACCATTTGATTACTTTTTATCTCATCATCTTCTTTCATAATTTTTTTAATTCTAGATATAGGCAAATGGTGTATTTTCAATTCTTCTGGACTCATATTTGATATTTCATTAATCTGATTTTTCCAAAAATTATCATTTTCATTATTTTTTGTACTTTTAATATTCATATCTATATAAACTAGAGTTAGAAAAAAAAATTCATTAAAAAAGAAGTATAGGAAGTAGTACACTTAAAAAATGAGAAAAACTAGAAAAACAATATAATAACGTAATACTAATAAAAAAACATAATACTTATAAAAATATTAAAATATTTACAAAGTTTTAATTCAATATTATAATTTTATATTTATAAAAGAAAAAACAAAAAATACTTTATTCATATACCAGTTTTTATATTATATTCTATTAATAACAAATAGTGATATAATGCTAAGACTTTTATTATATTTTTATTTAAGCAAAAAGAATGATGAAACAAAATAAAATATGAATTAATGCAAATCAATTATTTTCCCAAAAAAAAAAAAAAATTTATTTTATATGCATAAAAATAATATATATATATATATATATATATATATATATATATATATTCATATATTATACTTTTTACAATTGTAAAAATAATATATATATATATAGTATTTCTTATATAGCTCGTATTTCACTTAGTAAAACAAATTTTTTTTTTTTTTTTGAATTATTTAAGAATTACTAATTGTTATTTATGTATCAAAATTATTTTCATATTTTTATTTTTTAAATATATTTGTTTATCTTATATTTATATAGATTTTACTTTATTATTCATTTTTTTTTTTTTTTTTTCTTGTATTATATAAATATATATATATGTATATATATATATATTCTTACGAGAATTATTATTATAATCTATTAAAATTGACAAATCTAATATTTTTATTTGTTTTATAGTATTACACAAAGTCTAATAGAATCATTCAAATCAAAAAATAAAATTTTATTAATACACGTAAAAAAAAAAAAGTTATAGTATAATTTCATATAAATTTTTATGCTATAATGTGCTTTTAAAAATTACTTATATTAATTATATAAAATTAAACTAATTTATATTAAATTTTTTTATTCCTTTTTTCTTAGTTCTTAAAAGTTGTGCACGGATATTAAAAAATAATATGAAGGAAAAAGAAAATTTTTTTTTTATACACTTCTAAATATAAAAACAATTAGAACTTAATTATAAACTACGTTTTAAAGTTATATATTTTTTAAAAAAAATTTGCAATAAATAAAATATACATGTATATAGCATTTTAAATATATATATATATATATATATGTCCTTTTTTTTTTTTTTT
>NW_021628238.1:294693-297709 GCF_900005855.1 Plasmodium gallinaceum | reverse complement strand
AAAAAAAAAAAAAAAAAAAAAAAAAGATTAATTCAACTCTATAGATGAAAAAAGTATTGAAAAAATGTTGTGAATATGTAATAGGAAATGCATAACAAAAAAAAAAAAAAAAAAATAATAAAAATATTAAAATAAAATAAAACATACAAAAAAGAAGTATATATGTTATCAATGAAAAAAAATTTCCTAATCCAACGATAAAAATATTCTATATATCTACAAAAAAACATAAAAAAGAAAAAAAAAAAAGGACAAAAATTATATACGAATTTATATTATAAATGTGTGTAATAAATATATAAAATCTCAAAGATAACCATAATTTATCTTTTTAAAAATTTATTTATTTTTTATAAAACAAAAAAAGTTATATTTACATAAAAAAAAAAAACAAAAAAAAAAAAAATAATATTACTCCAGCTTAATATATTTAAATCATGTTATAGCTTTTTAAGGTTTGGAAAATTTTTTGGTTTCATTAAAAAAAAAAAGATTATTTATTTTTACAACATTTTATGTATTGATACATATATTAAATTAAAATAATAAAATGTCAATTTTAAGCTTTTTTTTTGAATCATATGTATTTCTTGCCATTTATTTTATTGAAACTTTATTTGGCTCTTAATATCTTATTTTCTTATTATATAAAATAAATGATATATAAATGGGGAAAAGAAAAATATAAAATATATTATGAATATATATATATACAATATTTTGTAAAAAAAATAAATTTTTAATGCATGTGTATAAAATAGATTTATTATACGAGATATGTGAAGAAAAAAAAAATCAACCGATAAAAGTATAATTATTTATAAATTATTTTATGAAAAATCTTAATTATTCAAAATACAAAGACAAAAAAAAAAAAAAAATAAAATAAAATAAAATAGTTATAAGAAAATAAATGTTTTTACACATTTATTAATTTTATTATTTTTTTTTTCTTTTTTTAACAGTTACAAATTATATGAACATTTTTCATATAAAAAAAAAAATTCCTCCTGTGCAAGAATTAAAATTTAATAACATCACTGATTTGTATATTATTTTGAGAAAAAAAAAAATTTTATAAATATTTTTGATAAAATGAAAATATTAAGTTTATCTATTTTTTTTTTTTTTTTTTTTTTTTTTTTTTTTTTAAGATAATTTTACATAAATAGAAAATGTTGCGCACTAAAATTATATAAAAATTTTATGGATTATTTATTATGCACTACATAAAATAAAAAAAAAAAGGAAGTAAAAAAAAAAAAGAAAAATGATAAAAACTTTAATAATACTAAAATTTAAGAAGTTATTTTTTAGAAAATTATTATAAAAAATTAATAAAATATAGCTTTAAAATCACTTTTAGATATATTACAAACATAACAAGATAAATTTTTTTATTAAAATAAGAAAAGCTTTACACTATAAGAAAGTTTTGAATGTTAAGCTCAAAAAATAAAAAGAAAAAATATAATTGAAAATGAGAAAAGTATATTGTAACAAATATTGAAAAGTCCTTCATATATCAAAATTTTCTTAAAATATACAACTATTTTAGTAGTATTAAAATTTTTATTATTAAACATTTTAGTTGGGTGAAAAATTGAATAAATCGTTAATTTTTTTTCATTTTATTTCTTTTTGTTGTAATACTCATTCTTTTAATACATTAGTAAAAATATAATTTAAAAAAATTTCTTTTTTGTTCTTATATTTTTTATTCTAAGAAATATTAATTTAGAATAGATATTTATATGTATTTTATACTTTAGAATGATATATTGAAATATATAGGATAACCCAATGAAATAGATTAATATATAATTAAGTATTTTTTATTATTTTAATTTAAATTTTTTATTAAACATATAGTTATTTAATTTAATTATTTTTTTTTTAAAATAAACATACTTATTTCATTGTTAAAATTACCATAAATGCTTTTTGTAGATTGAAATATCTTACAAGATACAAGAACAAATTTAATTTTCTTAAAATGTAAAGATTTTTTGAAAAGTATACAAATGGCTTTTTTTTAATTAATTTTATATATATATCAATATTAAAAAAACTAATTATAATGATATTAAAAGGAAAGATATTTAGGAAGTAGCAATTTCTCATTCTTATAATTAAATAGAAAAAATTTATAAAAAATAAAAGAATATTTTATCATGAAAATTATTTTTCTTTTTTTTCATTAAAATAGTTAATACTTTTTTGTTGTTATTTATAAGGAAAAACCTTATTTCGTCTGTTTTTTCCTTCTTTATTAATTATATAAAATAATTAAAAGGAAAAAAAAAGGGAGGAAAATAAAATATTTCTAAAATAATGCTTAAAAAAAGGAAAAATTCATTTTTTTAATACTAACTTTTTTAATATGTAATATTTATTTAAAATAATAAATAATAAATGTGTTGAAAATTATGAATAATTTTCTAACATTGAATATCAACTGTTTGAAAGTTTTATACAAAAAGTTTTTATTTTTTTTAATTATTTTTAAAACCAACTTAGAAAATATAAGAAAAAAAAAAATTTATTTTTATTTTGATAAGATTTAAATAGGCCTATTTAATATATTTTTTTTTTATTATATAAAATTTATTTTTATTATTTTATATTGTTTTTCTAACTCATACACAAATTAAATAGTTCTTGTGAATTAGTGATTAATTACTTGATTTTATTTAGGAAAAAAAAATATATGTATATATATTTATATATATTAGCACTTTCAAACAGAAATATATTTTTTTTTTTTTTTTTTTTTTGTGTTTATTAGTTTTTTTTTTTTTTTTTTATTATATCTTTTTCCTTTAATATTTTAAAAATTTACTATTATTTTTTCTCTTAAATTTTATGTTATATATATTAAAAAAAAATAAAAAAATTGTAGAAATATTTTTATGAACAAAAACAAAAATTCTAATACATGTATGACAAACAATGCATTTTAGCATAATAAATATATATGTAAATAAATTCTTTTTTTTTTTTTTTTTTTTTTTTT
>NW_021628238.1:286474-293693 GCF_900005855.1 Plasmodium gallinaceum | reverse complement strand
AAATTCTTTTTTTTTTTTTTTTTTTTTTTATGTTGTGAATTTTTTTAATAAACGTTTCAATTTGTTAAAATATTATGTTTCTTATTTCCTGAATATTACTTAAATATATCAATGAGATTTAATTTATAATTAAAAAAAAAAAAAAAAAAAAAATTATACATATATATATTTATATATATATATATATTTATTAATACATTTTTCATCCGCATTATTTTTTTATATGAGATGTACAATTTTTTTAAAAGATAAAAATAATTAAAGCGTGTAATAATTACATAGGTGTTATTATGGTAAATTTTTAAGACATTTAAATTCTAAAATTTCATTTTTCTTTTTTTTATGTGAGAAAAATATAAAAGAAATAATAGTATTTCACTAATTTAAATATTATTAACTTATTATTTTTTATTTTTTATAAATAATAATAGGGGAAAAGGTAATTTTAAAACATTTATGAATTGTATATATATATATATATATATATATATATATATATATTTATATATAGAAATGAAATAGTAATCTTTAAATGAGAAATAAAGTTAAAAAAGAAAAAATAAAATGATTAGGATAAAAAATATCAATATTTTTCAACAATGCAGTTTATTAAAAAAAAATCAATTATATAAATTAAGTAAGAGATTTGGTGGAACATTTCATCACAATATAAAAGAAAATGAAAAAATTCCACCAGCATCTGAAAACCCTAGTTATAAAAACTTGTTTGATCATGCAGAAGATATAAAGTTATGGGAAATAGAAGAAAAAGCAAATATTAGTCATAAAAAGGTTGAAGATTTATCAGAGTTAGTTGAGCCGTCTAATCATCCACATCAATATGAAGGTTTTTTTGTAAGAACGAGATATGCACATTATAATCAAACGGCAGAACCATTATTCCCAAGAAAACCTGATTTAGAAAAAGGTGAATTAGCTAGTGGTGCCAATGTGACAAGAACAGATGTATGGCATAACCCGAATGAACCAGCAGTAGTTTCAGTGGGAAAATTTGAACCAAGTAATTTTAGACCTGCAGGTTATGCAGAAAATGCACCAAATCCTGATAGTATCAATTCAGAATATCATCCTGATTTCAGAGAATATAGATTAAGAAAAGGACATGCAGATAGAAGAACATTTATGTATTTTATTAGTGCATCCTACTTTTTTATTATGTCTTCAATTATGAGATCAACTATATGTAAAGTGGTACATTTTTGGTGGATTTCAAGAGATTTAGTTGCAGCTGGTACAACAGAAGTAGATATTAAATCAGTTAGCCCAGGTCAACAAGTCATTATTAAATGGAGAGGAAAACCAGTTTTTGTAAAACACAGAACACCAGATGAAATTGAAAGAGCAAAAGAAGAAGATAAATTAGTTGAAACAATGAAAGATCCTCAATTAGATTCAGACAGAACAATTAAACCTGAATGGTTAATAAATATAGGAGTATGCACACATTTAGGATGCATACCCGTAGAAGGAGGAAACTTCAATGGATATTTTTGTCCATGTCATGGATCTCATTATGACAATTCAGGAAGAATTCGCCAAGGGCCTGCTCCATCTAATTTAGAAATACCTCCATATGAATTTATTGATGAAAATACTATAAAAATTGGATAATATATAAATTTTAATAATATTTTTTTCATTTTTAATAAATTTTTTTTTTTTTTTCTCATTCATTTATTCTATTTTTTTTTTTTTTTTATTAGCATTTAAATTTTTTTATTTAAAATTTTTTTTTTTTTAGCTATATTTTTTTACATTATTTTCTTGTTTTTAAATGTCATACATTTGTGTATATTTTTACATTACATATGAATTATCCAATAAAATAAAATAAATTTAAAAATAACAAATTAAACATTAGAAATATAAAAAAAAAAAAATATACATATAATAAATTAATCAAAATACTAGAATTACATAATTATATATCCCTTTTTTTTTTTTTTTTATTATTTTTAATATGCAAATAATTTTTTGATACACTTAATTTTAAAATGATTAAAACAAAAAAAAAAAAAAAAAATTATGAAAAGAAGTATATACAAAATTTTTTAAAAATAGTAAAGTACATCTATTTAGTTTTTTCAAAAATGTTATATAACTTGAATTCAACTAATTACAAATATATGTATTTAGAGAAAAAAGGAGATGAAACAATGAATAAAAATATATAAGTGAATACATCATATATGTATGTATAAAGATGAAAATAGTATATTTTCTTATTTTCATTTATTAAATATAGTATAATTGAGAATTACTATATTTGTATCCAATGAAAACTTATAAGGATGTAAAACATTTTCTAATAAATGATTCTAAAAAATAAGTCAATAAGATACATTTTTAACTATATGTTTTTCTTTTTAATTTAAAAATTCATAAAAAAAATATTTAAGGGATTCTATCAAGGTTATTTAAAAAAATAAAATACAAAATTTACGATATATTAAGAAACATTTATTTTTTTAAAATGAATATTCGAAATAAAATTATAAATATTAAAAAAATATACAAAAAATAAATATGCAAAAGTATTAGAACAAATAATAAAAACAGAAAAATTAATAATATATAAAAATAATGTATGTTAAATAATAAACACACAAATAATAACAAATAATATGAATTATACTAATTAAAATTTTTTTTTATTTTATTTATTGTGGCAATTACAATTTTTAATATAAGTATTTAACTTATTAGATAAATGTTTATAAAAGATATAACATAAAAAATTATTTATTATAAATATAATTAAAAAGATATACATGAAAAACACATAAAAATTATTTTCATTTTTTATATATTTAAAAAACAAATTTCTGTAATATTTAATTCTTAATAATAATAATTTTAAAAAATGCAACTTTTTAAAAAAATAATGCATTTTAAAATATAAACCTTGAATACTGTCTACAGGAGAACTGTAATACGAAAGGGGAGTTTTTAAAATATCTCTATGGCAATGATTTACATAATATAAAAAATTTAATGAATTTCTTTTCTTTTCTCTTAAAAGAAAATCTGGATTTTTTTTATCAAAAGCATCTTCGTTACGTAGTAATATGTTTTCTGAGTTATTACAAAACGGAAAGCCACCCCTAATTTTTCCAAAATAATATTTTTTCTCTAAATCATCATATAAAAAATCTTGTAAATATTTACAAATATACTTTAAAGAATTCATATTTTTACTTTTATCTCTAATTTGTAATATACATTTTTCTTTCATTATTTTAAGAAAATTTTCCATGTTTTTTCTATGAGTATTTAAATCTTTCATATTTTTTTCATTTATCATAATATATTTTAGTAAAAGACTAGTTGTATTTTGTAATATTTTAAAATTTAATAACATTTGATATATTATTTTATTTTTATTATTAGTTATTTTTATTATGTCTTTTAATTTTGAAACAAGATAATTATTTTTATTTTCAATTTTTTTCACTTTATCTACTAATGTTAACAAAGCATGACCTCTACTATTTTTCGCTTTCTCTTCTACTTTTTCCTCCCTTGCACAATTTAACTCATTAAAATTTATGTTTTCATCAATTATTTGATTAAATTCTTCAAAATAATTTAACTTTTCTTCTTTGATTTTTTTATTTCCATCATTTTCTTTTTTATCTTCACTGTTAATTATTAAGGAAACCTTTTTTCCTGTTTTTAATTTAAGTGAGTAATTTTCCAAGTTATTATCATATATATCATATTCATTAATTATATTATATACTTCACTAACAAGTTTATTATTTATTTCTTCATTTTTTTTTATTTCATTTAGAATTTTTATGCTATTTTCATTATTATCTTGATAATCTATATTTACTACGTTTTTTAATTTTTCTTTTTCAATATTTTTAATACTACTTTCATCTACATACCCTTTCACGTCTTTTTCTGAATAAATCAAGTTGTCCATATCGTCTGTAGTTAAACAAATATCCTGTAAATTTCGAGTTTCCTCTAAAATTTTTTTTGTACAGAATAAAGGTATAAGGAAGTCAACATTATTTTTTTCTTTTAGATATAATTTTGTATCCACTTTTTTAATTTTCTCCTCATTATTGAGTTTTTTTATAATACCCTTTTTTTTTAAGAATTCAATACGATTAAGAATCATTCTTACATATAAACTATTTATATATTTAACACAAAAATATTTTACATTTTTTGATTTCTTCCCAAATACTTTTAAATATTTAGAATTGGAACTAATTTTTTTTTCTTTTATTCTTTGAAAAAAATGAGAAAACATATATTTTTTTTTTTTTAGCGTATACTTATTTTTTTCATAATTAACAAAGTGCTTCATTTTACATTGCTCATTAATATAATTTTTTACTAAATCTGAAATATTATTTTTATTTAATTCAGTAACTTTTGATAATTTTTTTTTATCAAATATATTATTCCATATAGATTTAAAACATTTCTTAGTATTCTCAAAATTGTTTTTGTTGTGAATTAATGAATTCACATGATAATTAAATAATAAATCTTTGTCTATTATCTTATGAAAAGATAAAATTAAATTGTTTATATCTGGTTTTTTATATATAAGAAGATCTTTATTTTTATCGTATTTTTTATTACATTTCTTAAGATTTTTTATTTTTTTATCATAAGTATTATGTATAATATAACTATCTCTCATAATATTGCACCTTTTGCATGTTTTGTATTTTTTATTTAAAAAATAATCTCTAGTAGAAAATACTCTCTTTTTTTTCAAAATCATATAATAATTAAAAATATTGTAACATTTAACCTTGCTAAATAAATAATTTACTAGCTTTTTTTTTTTAAAAGCGTAAATGACACTTAAAGGCTTTCCTTTTTTTTTCCAAGTAAAAATTAAATCAATACAATATTTTATTAATTTAGGGTTATATGTATTACCTTTTTTTAAACTTGAAATTATATACATATCTATATAGTTTTCAGATGGATTTATGTAATATATATTCATGTTATTTCTAATAACATCCTTATTATTAGATATTTTATCTGAATGATAATTCGTGATTCCATCTTTATGAGTATGATATGTTGAGTTAGGTTTTATATTAATTTTATTATAATAATCAGATATAAATTTTTTATTTAGCTTTTTTTTTTTCTTCGATAAAAAGATATTTCTAAATATATTGCATTCTTTATTTTTTTTTGCTTTAACAGTTTTTCTTATTCCTGATATTTTTTTAATATAAGGAGACATATGATTTATAAAAGTAGAATGTCTAAACATGTATTCTTTCTTAATGAATTCTTTAAATTCTTTTATTTTATTGTATAAACAAATAATATTATTATTGCAAAGAATCCTATTAATAAAAATACTTTTTATTATAGGAATTACTTTTTTTTTAACTGAATTCCTATAACTATTCATTATATGTGATTTATCATCTTTTTCAGGCATTCTACTTTTAGGGGAAAAATAATTATTCTGATTAGTAAAAATCTTCCTTAAAATTAGAAAAATTGATGAATGTAACTTTTTTTTAAATAATTTATACCTTTTTGATATATTTCTTTTTTCATATGGAATATTTTTTTTATAAAAATTTTCCTCATTTTCGTATGTATATTTGTTTTTTATAATATTAATCAAATTAGAATCATTATATTTAAAAGTATTTTCTCTTTTTTTTATTAGTATATTATAATAGATAATCTTATTAATTATATTTTTATGTATTCTAAATATAGAATTCTTAAAAATATTAGATAATCTCAGCTTACTTAATGTTTTGAGATTTTTGTATTTTTTGTTTATTGTTTCATTCATAATCAAGTAAGATTTTGATAATTTATCTTCATACTTTATTAGTAAGTTATTTTCACTGTTTACTTCTGAAAATGAAACATTATTATTAACATTTGTCACATTATTAATTCTTCTAGAATCATTTGTAATGCTTTTCATATCATTTTTTTTTTTATAACATTTATTTATTTGTTTTTCAATTACAATTAAATCATCTTCATTTTTTTTCTCATTTTCTTTTTCATCTTCTGTAGTATATTTGGAAAGATTATCCATTAAATATTTTTCTTTATGATTTTTTTTTTTGATTTCTTCTTTTTCTATCTTTTTTTCTTCTAACTCTTTTTTTCTTAACTCTTGTTCTTTTGCCTCTTTTTTTATGTAATCATTTTCCAAACCTTGTAATTTTTCTTCATTATATACTTCTTCATTTTTTCCACCAACATATTTGTCTTTCATTTCTTTTTCATTTTCATTTATTTTTTCATCAGAATAAATTTTATCACTGAGCATATCAACACCCGATGATGCAAATATTTGAAAATGGGTTAATGTACAGTAATAATTATTTTCTATATTATGGTGAGATAAAACATTAATCTTTAAGTATTTTACCCAACAGTTATCTTCATCATAATTTTTACAATATTCAAAAATGTTAAAAAGTTCGAAGCTTTTAGTAAAATTTGTTGAAATTTTTCCCAATTTTTTCCATTTTTTAGTTGGATAAATATCACTACCTAATATTTCAATTACTTTAAAATTAGATGCATAATGTTCTAAAGAAACTAAACCTATTTTTTCTATATGAATAATATCACTAAATGAATATATCCACCATATATCTGATTTACATGGTGTTAACATATAACTATCATAATCAAATTGTTGAATAGATTTTATATTAATAATTCCTTTACTATATTCTATTATTTTTGTTCCTGTATCTAGTGATCCAAAATCAACTTTTAATTTTAAACTTGTCAAATTGTAATCTTCACCTAATATATATTTTTCTGAAATTTTCAAAAAAAAAAAAAAATAATTGCATGAGTAAAAATATTAATACTCGTGAAGCTATATATATAAACAAATTGACAAATGTAGATAGGCATATATATATATATATAATATTTAATTGTTATAGGTGTTCATTAACAATTAGATACTTTTTTTTTTATAATAATACATATATATAAAATTTATTAATTTTATATTATTTCGTAAAACCTGTTGAAGAGTTATTTTGACTATTATATAACTCATTGAAATTTATTAAATCTTTTGGTGTAAAAAAGCTTTTTAAAAGAAAAAACAAAAAATTAACTGAAATTAAAAACCACCATATCATATTTTTTAAGAATATAACTTACCAATTATTTTCTTCTTTTTTTTTTTTTTTTTTTTTTTTTGTTT
>NW_021628238.1:272032-285474 GCF_900005855.1 Plasmodium gallinaceum | reverse complement strand
TTTTTTTTTTTTTTTTTTTTTTTTTTTTTTTTTGTTTTTATACTATTAATTTTACAAAATTTAATATATTTCTTTTTTTTTTAATTTTTTTTTTATTATTCATTTTCTAATAAAATCTCTTATTTGTAATAAATAAAGAATTATTATGAAATAAATATTTCTTCAGTTTTCTTTATTTTGTAATTGAAGATTTTTTTGTTTCTTTATTGAAAATATAAAATATACTTATGTGTGTAATAAATATCCTTATTTTCTTTTTCATAAAATTAGTAAAACCTAATGTGAATGTTTTTACATCTAAATTTATATACATATATATATATATATATATACATAAATATATATATATATTTGGCTATTTACTAAAAATAAATTAATATAATATTAATTTTTACATTTTTACTTAAATGTTACAAAATAAAAATTGATTATTTTTTCTCCATTATTTAAATTAAAACATAAAAAAAAATATAATGTTTTAAATTATTTAACAAGTCATATAATGTATTCTTGTAACCTTAAATTTAAATATAATAAAAAAAAAAAAAAAAAAATCAAAATTATAATAAAAATAATATATTTAAAAATATAATAAAATAAGATCCTTCTTTTTTTTTTTATATATATGTTTTTAGCCTTTTTTATTTTAAATAATTTAGTTACTAAAAATTTTTTATAACTTTTTATTACAATTTATTGCAAAAAAAAAAAAAAAAAAAAAAAAAAAAATATATATGAATATGAACAAAAAAAAAAAAAAAAAATTAATCATATGAATTATAATCTTTTGAAGAATTTTTCAGTTTTTTATATAATGAAAATTATTTTGCTATTAAAGAAATGAAGATAAAAAATTCGTAATAAAAGAAAGCTCTATCATATATATAAAACTTTTTTTTTTTTTTCTAAATGAAAAAAGTAAATTATATATCAAAGGTAATATTTATTATTTAGGATTATAATTTTAACTTTTAAATATTTTATAAAGTAATAATTTACAATATTTTTAATCTCAAGTTTGTTGTTAAATACGTTTTTGCAATTTGTTGAGATAACTTTACTATTTAAATCATTAAATTCTATAAAAAAAAAAAGTAACATAATATATATATTGAAATATTAAATATATATATATATATGTTTATATGTATTAAAAATAAATGTGTGTACCTATTATATTTTTATTAATAAAAAAATAAGATGACAAATTCAATCTATTAAATTGAAGAACGCAGTTCAATAAATGAAAATCAATTAAAAGATTATCCAAATACTTAATGATCTGAAGTAAAAAAAAAAAAAAAATTAAAAATAAATTAGAGTAAAACTATAAATAAAGAAATAAATGGAGAAATGACTTCTCATAACCAAAAAAAAAAAAAAAAAAAAAAAAAAAAAAGTTGATCAGAAATTGCAAAAATAACAAATTATAAAAAATATAAAAAAAATTTATNTTTTTATTAATAAAAAAATAAGATGACAAATTCAATCTATTAAATTGAAGAACGCAGTTCAATAAATGAAAATCAATTAAAAGATTATCCAAATACTTAATGATCTGAAGTAAAAAAAAAAAAAAAATTAAAAATAAATTAGAGTAAAACTATAAATAAAGAAATAAATGGAGAAATGACTTCTCATAACCAAAAAAAAAAAAAAAAAAAAAAAAAAAAGTTGATCAGAAATTGCAAAAATAACAAATTATAAAAAATATAAAAAAAATTTATTTAAATAAGAATTATACACTAAAAAAAAGAGAATATATATATATATATAAATTTATAAAAATTTTATATATTTAAAGCTAACAATATTTTGGATATTTATTATAATAGTTCGGTTTGCATTAATCTGTTTTAGGCAAAAATTTATATTTCTGAATATTTTTATTTTTTTGTATTTTTTTATGATAGTTTCTAAATAACAAACTAAATTATTTTCTACATTTCCATTTGTTAGTGATCTTGTAAAATTAACTCGTTTTGTATTTTTAAATTTAATAGAAGAATCAGTAAAATATGATAAAATTTTTCTTAACTTTTCTTGATTTAAGATAGTTGTATTGTTTTTTATAGTTTGGTTTTCATATGTTTTATTTTTAATAAAAAAGGACATGTTAAAAATTTTTTTTATTATATATATATAGTTTAAATTAAACTTAGAAACATTTGAGTATTTTAGATCATGACTTAACAGTAATATACTATATTGAATCGATTTTAAATAATAATTTTCTTTATTTAAACAAATTAGAAAATTAAATATTTCCTCTACATATTTATTATTGATTAATGCAATTTCTAGATTTTTATTATTACTTTTTATTTTTTTTATTAAATAGCAAGTTTTATTTAACATTATGTTATACTGACTATTTTTCATATATTCATCCTTTTTTTTTTTTAAGTCTATAAAATTTTTATATTCTGCATAAAAGTTATTTAAAAATGTTTTTGTGATAATATTTTTTATAGTATCTTTAGATATCTTTCTATTTGTTTCAACATCATTTAAAGTTAATATATGAAAATGTATTTTTGATTCTGATTTTAATTGTGTATCAATAAGAAATTCATTATTTTCGAAATTATAAATAAAGGAAAAGCAAAAATATAGAAAAATGACACTAACTATGTTTTCAATTTTTAAATATGAACTATTTAAATTACTAATACAATAAGAAAGATCTATTAATAAATTAAATATTACGTTTCTAATAATTTTTTTTTCTTCCATATTATCTTTATATATTCTTTGCATTAAATTAAAAGTATAACATATAAATTTTATAATTTCTAAAGATAATTCTATTTTTAATAATTCACATCTATCTTTTAAATTTTTATAATAATCTTCATTTACAAATAATTCTATCTTTAATTCACTCTTTGAAAAATTAGAACAATTAATATCCTTTACTATTTTATTATTTTTCTTTAACTTGTATAAATTATTATAAAATATATCTGAAAAAGATAAATTAATTACACTAATATTTTTTCTTACATTTTTATTTTTTTCTTTTTTTTCTTTTTCCAATTTATCCCTTTCTTCATCATTATTAGAATGACAAAGTAAAATGATTATTCTTTTTAAAGTATAATTATGTTTTTGAAAAAATTCAAATTCATTATCATGATCTTGTATTAGATAGTTAGTTAAAACGTCTATTATTTTTTCTTGGATAAATGAATTTTCAGTTACTTTATTTAATTTTTCTATTTCTATAATTTTTTCCATAAAACTACTATTATTTTTCAAAAGTAAAACAAATTCATATATATTAAGCAAAAATTTTGTTAAACTAAATTGTTCTATATTATTTAGAAGACTATACATTTTGTTGTGCTTATCTATAATATGAAAAAAACACAATAAAATATTTATAATATTTTTATAAAAGAAATTCAAATTTTTTAAATAAAAAGATCTTTTGAGAACAAAATAGAAATTTAAAGAAAAATCATAGGTTACTTCTGAAATTTGATTATTTAATTTATATAAATTTTCTTTTATTTCTTTACTACCTAAAATTTCATGAAAGTATATATAAATTCACAAATATATAAAAAGTTATTACATATATATATATATATATATATAAGTATTACTTGAACTATGGCTTTCAAGAAGTGGAATTATTATATTGAAAACCTTTAAGTTGTGAACATCTTTTTTAATACTTTCATAAAAACATTTAGGTAAAAAATTCTGGACCTTTTCTATACAAATAAAATTTTCTTCAATGCCTTTTAAATCATTTTTTTTTATCATAGCATAAATTTTTCTTACAATTACAATTGAATATATTATATACAAATATTCAACATAATTTTGTGATTTAATTTCTTCTAAAAAATTTAATGTTTTCGGAAAATGATTCTCACAAAAAGTATTCTGGATGTTGATTTCTTCATTACTATAATTTTTTAATTCTTCATTTATTATATTTAAGCACTTATCACATTCCTCTATACATTTATTTAAATTATTTGTTAATAGGTATAATAGAGATAAATTATTTAAAACTTTTATAAGTTCTTCTCTATTAAGCTCGTAACCTAAAAATAAAAAAATAAAATAGAAAATAACTATGAAAAAAAAAAAAAAAAAAAAAAAAAAAAAAATTAAAAAGGATAAAATATAAACAGTAATAAACATTTCAATAATAAAAAGACCGATTATAAATTTACTTGCTTACATATAAATTTATTATTATTTTTAAAATAATTAATTTTATTTAAATTATCATAATAAAATTATGATATCCTCTATCATTGATGTAATTTTTGTCTTAACCTGTTGAAATATAAGTTGTTATTGAATTTAATATTTCTAAACAACTTGAGAAATCCGAATTTTTAAAAAACATTTTTTTCGCTTTTTCTATTAATATTATTAAGAAAAAATTTTTTGTTGATGAATAATTTGATAATGTTTTTTTTAAATTTCTCGTTTCCCTAGCTGGAATTTCACTTTTCTTTAATTCAGTAAATTTTAACTCTATTACTCTATTTTTAACATTTCTGCTATTTAATAATATATTATTTTTTTTTATAATATTATTATTATTATATCCTATTAAAACAGAATTATTATTTGTTTCATTCATATTTTTATTCGTTTCATCAACTTGATTGTTTTGATCAACTTCATTAATATTATTATTTTGATCAGCTTCACTAATATCATAATGCTCATTCACTTCATATATAGAATCAATAGCTTTTTTTTTAACATTTTCTTTTAGTATTTTTAATTGTTCATTTTTTAATTCTTCTGATTTCCATTGCATTTTTTGGGCATCATCTTCCAATTTTCTACAAAATTCCTCATTATGTGTTTTTTGTTTTTTTATCATTTTTTTCAATTCCTCTAAACTTTTTATTCTTCTCATATTTATTAAAGTTTTAAACTTTTTTTCTTTATCATATAATTTATTTTTTTCTTCTTTTGTACATTTCAATAAATTTGGATAAAATTTATTTTTATAATGTATAAATAAAGAAAAAAAATGCAAATGCCCCCATAACTTTTTTTCTTTCTTTTTTAATTTTAAAATTAAAAAATCTTCATGCTTTTTAATTTTTATATCCTCCTTATGAATGCTTATTTTGTCATATAGATCTATATTGAAAGTATTATTTTTATCAACTATTCTAATGTATACTTCTGTTATTAGAATATCTTTTACATTGTCTAATTTTAAAGAATAATAATTTTCAAAAAAAAAATCATCATGAAAAAAATTTAAAAGATCATCTCGATTGTTTTTTTCCTTTCTTATAGTTATTTCAATTTCTTCAAAATTTTCTTTCCAATCTAAATTCATTTTGTTATATATAACTTATTAAATAATAATAAAAAAAAAATCAAATAAAGTGTAATAATAATAATAATAATAATAATAATAATAATAATAATAATAATAATAATAATAATAATAATAATAATAATAATAATAATAATAATAATAGTGATTATGATAAAAAGAGAAAAATCAAGTAAAAAAATATAATAATAGGATAATATTATAAATTAATAAGAATTCTTGTATTTTCGAAATACAAAAAAAAAAAAAAAAAAATAAAAAAAAAAAAAAAATAATAAATAACAAATAGGAAATAGAAAATAGCACATAGCAAATAGCATATGGCAAGTAGGAAATAGCAAATAGTAAATAGCATATAGAAAATAACATACAGCAAATAGTATATATAAAATAACATACAGCAAATAGTATATATAAAATAACATACAGCAAATAGTATATATAAAATAACATACAGCAAATAGCATATATAAAATAACATACAGCAAATAGTATATAGAAAATACTAAATTAAATCCACTAATTTATTCAACAGAAAGCTCTAAGTATACCTGCACACGTTGAATAAATAAAATAATTTATATATAATGTTTAGAATTATCTTTTTATGAAATATTTTATATTATTTATATATAACGTAAAAAAAAAATACATATTTTTTTTTTTATATTACTTCATCATCAATTCCATAATATGTATCATTATGAATGTAAATAGTGAAATGATATGTTCCTTTTTCAATATCTTCTAAACTATAAAAAAAAAGAAAAAAAAAAAAATTAATAGTTAATATAAACTTTTATAAAAATAATAATAAAATATAAAACAAAAAAACATCAACAAAAAAACCATTTATAAATACTAAAACAAAATACTTATTAATAAAAATAACAAGGAAAATAATTATAAAGGTTTTTATAATAATTCTAAAAATTTATTAAATTTTTTACATGAAGAAAACGTTTGACAATTTTTTTAAAGAAATATTGTTAACCCTTTTAATTGAAATTGCTTCATCTTGTATAGTATCATGAAGAATAACATACCTGTTAGAAATAAAATAATAATAATTTATATTCTATTATAAGATGAAATATATATATATATATATATATATATATATATATATACATGATTCTTTTTTATTTTATGAATATTTTCCAATTGTTTATTATTTTTTTTTTAAAAATTGTTACCATTGTATATTTCCAATAGATGAAGAACCTGAATTTATATTTTTTTCTACTTTTTTAAAAAAATTAAAAAAAATCTTAATGACAATTTTATTTGATTCATAATAATTCATTTTATAACAAAATTTATTTTCATTTTTAATATAGGTCATAAATTGTATATTAGACAAATATTTTTTATCTTTTTCCTCAGTATTTTTGTCATATAATTTTATATTAACATTAAATACTGGTATTTGTAAAATATAATCTAATTGATTTTTATCAAAAATATTCATTGAATATATAAATTCTTTATCAAATTTAATTAGTTCTTTTATATTATATATATTTAATTCTCTCAATTTTTTTATCTGATATTCATTTATATTCTTAATAGTATATAATGAGTTTTTTGTAGGAATAATTTTTTGATTAATACATTGAAAAATTAAAATTATATTTTTTATATAACTATATTTATGAAATAATAAGCAAATATCAATGAAACCATTTATTACTCTAGCAATTTGATCAAGTACTAATTTTAAATCTATATTGTAATCAACTGATTCAAAAGAACATTCATATAAGCAGGAAAGTAATAAAAGATATGTTTTTATATTAGGCATATTCATATCAATATCTAAAGGGATTTGATTTCGTAATTTAACATTGTATTTTTCTTCATTGTGTCTTAATGGAATATCTTTGAATTCTTTTGCCTGTGCAATCAATTCAAATAAATCATAAAAATCTAAAACTTTTTTTAAATTACATTTGTCATTCTTCTTATTAACAAATTTTATTTCATCTTCTTTGATCCCTTTTTCTTCATCATTTATTTCCATTACATTTGGGAGATTATTTTCACTAATACAACATTGAGGAGTATTTGAATTTTCTGTATCTGTTGCATCATTAATACTATTTTTTTCTGAATTTATATTGCAAGAACGTTCTATAGATTTATAAAAAAAATAAGCAGTTTCACATTTAATATAATACATAGATGCTATATGACCTAATGGAGTAGAATAATATTTGGAATCATAATCTTCTTGTATTACATTTATACAATTATTTTCTACTAAGAAATTAATAGTGTTATCTATAATTTGATTTAAATGATCATATATTGTTTTTTTCGCTTGAGAGGATAATTTGTTATTTTCATATAATTGAACATACTGTATATCTTTTATATAATAAGAAGGATTAGAAAATAATCTTTTAAAGTAGTAAGATTTAGTTAAGTAATTAAACATATCTTCTTTATTATTAATAACGTTTGAACATATTTCTGCATTAATAAACTCGTTCAAGTTTTCTAATATATTTGATTCTATATTCATCGGATGATATAAAAAATTCTTTATTGCGTTTTTTTTTTTTTCTTGAACTAATAAAATAGCTAATGCCTTATCATCAAATTGAGGCCTTCCTGCTCTTCCAATCATCTGTAATAAATCTGTATAAGAAATATCTTTATATTTTTTTGTTTTAGCATCGTAATATTCATTTCCTTTAATAATAACTAAATATGCTGGTAAATTAATCCCCCATGCCAAAGTAGATGTGCATATTAATATTTGTATAATTTTATTTAAAAAAAAGTATTCTACAATACTTTTATCATTTTCATTTAATCCAGCGTGATGAATCCCTATTCCATATTTTAAAAGTTCTTTTAAATGCTTGTCTTCTATCACATTTAAATAATTTTGAAATAATAAACCTCCAATATCCGTTTTATCTTGTTCTGATAAATTTTTATCTAACAAGGTATTATAATCAAAAATATCTATATCTTTATATTTAATATCAAGAACATTATTATCAAATGAGTTTCCGTTCAGAATATTTTCATTAACGGTAATATGATTATACTTACCTTCTTTATAGTTTAAAATTTTCTTTTTGTCATTCTTATGAATTTTACTTTTTTTTTCATTTTTATTATTTTTGTTTAATAAAAAATTAATATGATTTTTGTCATTTAATAAATTTTCAACATGTAAAAAATTTAAGTTATGACTACTTAAATTCAAAGAAATAATATCATAAGCTGTAAGTCTTGTTTGTCTTCTTGATGAAACAAAAATTAGAACATTTTTAGATTGTGCATATTGATTAATAGAATCAAAAACATTTTTATTCATTACCGACATTCTATTACAATAAGCTTTTTGTGTAAAACCTAAAACATGTGTTTTACAAGGTACTATACGACAAGATGATGGAAAATTAAACAGATAATTTTCCTTTACATCTAGCCATAATATTAAATCATCAACACTTGTTATAACGGTTGTTAATCCAATTAATCTTATTTTTTTTTTTAAATCATTCTGCATATTTTTAAATCTATTCACTAATATTTCAATAACTCCTCCTCTATTTTCTTGCCCTAACAAATGTATTTCATCAAATATTATTAAATTGATATTTTTTACATATTTTTTATGTTTCCAGTTTCTAGATATAACATCTAATTTTTCTGGTGTGCAAATTATTATATTACTACTTGCTATACTTTCTTTATTTTCATTTTTATCACCTGTTAATTCAATTACATTTTTATTAAATAAAAGTTTAAATTTACTTTTCCAATTCTTAAATCGTTCATTTACAATAGCCTTCATAGGACATACATATACAGATTTTTCATTTTCATAATTTAATAAATTTCTTAATATGCACAACTCACCAATTACCGTTTTACCACTTCCTATAAAAAAAAATATACCAATATTAGCAAATATTCTTTAATTTTATATACATATATATATATATATATATATATTCTAACCTGTTGGTGCACCTAATAAAATATTTTCATCTGTATGAAATGTGGCATGAAACATTTGAGTTTGTATAGGATTAAAATATTTAAAAGAAAAAAATTTGATATAATTAGGGATTTTTAAAACTTGTGTAGACAATGGAACAACTGACAATATTTCTGAAAATATATTTATTTTTTGATTAATGAATAAATTATTTGTATTAAATATATGAACATATGATAAATTACACCAATTCATTGATAAAAATTGAACTGTTATTTGAGGAGGAATTTGATTTGATAATGGAAACTCAAAAGATATATCATGTATTTTTTTTCTGTCTTTTTTATGAATAGAGAATTTCTGAAAGTATAATATATCATCATTCAATGTATTTAATAAAAAAAGATGAAAATCTTCTTTTACATCATTCCACTGATCTGACCATATAGTATTTTTTAATTGGACATTTAAATTAATTTTCATAATTGTTTGAGTTATTGGTTGAATGTATCCATCTATTAATAAATTGGGTATAATGTTCTTATAATATAATATTTGATTAGTATATACTTCGTTCCTTACAAAAAAAAATAATTCACTTCTACTTAGATTTTCTATAGATTCATAAGTTAAGTTTTTTTTTTCTAATATATTTACTGCTGCTTCTTTTAAATATATGGTGTAATTTTGATTTCTTTTATATCCTGAATGTGCATAATCATCTTTGATATCTAATAAATTTATTTGAGAACTTTTATCAATAATTTTATTTAAATAATCATCTTTATTTTGAGAATTATTCGATTGTTCATGATTTGAGATATATTTCCTTTTTTTATCTATTAATTCATTTTTATAGCAAAAATGTCTGAATATACCACAATTAATTGGAAGTCTTCTTAATATAGCAAGTATAAGATTATGTGTGTTAATTATTAAATTAGATATATTTTTTAAAATATTTAGACATATTTCATAATAGGCATATAATATTCTAATGATATTTTGTATAATATAATTGATTTCACACATTATAGAAAAATTATTTATTTGCAATCTTCTTAAATATATTTCTATCAATATGCGTAACGTCATAAATTTAGATTCATCATAATCTTCTTTAATATCACATTTTTGTTTTAAATATAAAAAATCTTTCATATCTTCATTTCTTATTTGTATATTTTCAAATTCCTTTGCTTTACTTATAACTTCAATAATTTCTACATAATCATTGTTATTAATATTTTCTGCAAATATTCCTATAGTTCTATAATCTACATAGTATTTTGCTGCAATTTTCCCATAAAATGTCCCTATAAAATCATTAGTTAAAAGAACTCTTCTAACTAATTTGTTTTCACTTAAATTATTAACTGCTTTTAAGATTATTTCTTTTCTTTTGTTATATAAATTAATATCATTGTTTATATCTGCGTCGTAAATATAAGGATTTTTTTTCATACGAACATATAAGTAAGTATATTCTAACCATTTTATACCATCTTCTACATTTTTTGCCGTTCCTATGCTGATTTCTGCATTTAAATGGTTTTCTATGTTTTTTAAAAAATTTGACTCAATAATTGTATTATTTGTTAATAACTTAATGTATTTATATAATTTAGTTCTTTCAGTTATTAAAATAGCATTTCCATGATTTTCATATTGAGGTCTACCACACCTTCCAAATATTTGATTAATATCTAAAATGTCTAAATCTTCTACCTTACCACTTTCTGAAGAAAAATAATTAGTGCCTTTTATAATGACTGTATGAACAGGCAAATTAACACCCCATGCTAATGTAGATGTGCAACATAAAATATTGATTGCTTTTTTTTTAAATAAATTTTCTACTAATATTTTATCTGATCTAGACATTCCAGCATGATGAACACTACAACCATAAGTAAAAAATTCTTTAATATAAGAATTACTTGATTTTTTAATGCTCTTATCTATATTGTTATCTATATACAAATTATTAGTAAAATAATCTATTTCATTATTTTTTAAAGCATGACTAATTAAAAATTCTATAGTTTTGTTAGTTTCATTTCTTGAACAAACAAAAATGATGCACTGTTTATCTTTTTTAAGACTATTCATAATTTCATTATAAGTAAAAACATTTTTTGTGGTATATAATTTATGGTTATTTTTTTCATGTATCCCATATAAGGTTTTATCTAATTGTATAGATCTATATCTTTCACTAAAATAAAAACACATATCATTTTCTACTTTTAAAAAATCACGCACATCTTCATAATTAGGTAAAGTAGCAGACATACTCATTATTCTCCTAACTGACTGAGAAGTCTCTGAATATCGTAAAAAACGAGCAACAATCGTTTCAATTACATCTCCTCTATCTGTATTTAATAAGTGAACCTCATCAAGTATTAAACATTTGATATATTTAATTAATGATTCATCAGATACAGTAGTTGAGTAACTACTATTTCTTAAAAGTATATCCAACTTTTCAGGAACTGTAATAATTATATGCACTTGTTCTAATTCTTTTGATGACAAAGAATACTCTTTTGTATATTCACAAACATTTAAATTAAATATTTTTAATTTTGTTTGAAATAAATTGGTTATTTCAAATACCAATGATTTCATGGGTGCAATATAAATTATTTTAAACTCTTTAGAATTTATTTTGATTTCTTTATTATCTAAATTACTAAAGGATGTACTATCGGAGTAACTATGTGAAGAAATATTATCCTCAAAAAATTTTTTACTTTTATCACTTATAGTACTGTAATCATCTCGGCTATCCTTATCATCTTCACATTTATCATCTTTTTTAAATGAATCACTCATGTTATTTTTTTCATTTTTTTGATTATCATAATTTTCCTTATTTTTTTTTGTTCTTTCTTGTTCTTCATTTTTTTCTTCTTTGTTCTCTTGATAATTAATATTATTTTTAAGTAAGTAGGATTTTACAATTTTATTTAAATTAATATTATTTTGTTCACAGAATAATATAATTTGTTGCAATATGACCAATAAAGCTATATTAGTTTTACCACATCCAGTTGGAGCACAAACTAATAAATTTTTATTAGTTTGAAATGCTGCCTTAAAAACTTTTGATTGAATATAATTAAAATATTCAAAATCAAAAATATACTTACACCAAAAAGGTAATATATTTACTGATACTAAATCCTTCTTATCAAACTGTAAATTTTCTAATCTATTAATTTTTACTTTTGTAAAATTATCTGAATAAGTATATATAGTATTCTTCGGAACATTGATTTCCTCCAATTTATCATCTTCATTAGGTATGTAAATTTTTTTAACTTCTTCAAGACAGCTTTCTTTTAAAGAATATAAAAAGTAATCTATTATTTTTGTAATATTTTCCTTTTTATTTAAAGCACTTTGGTTTTTTACTTTCTTTGATAATTTATTAGTTATAAAAAAATTAGCCACCAAAGTATTTTCTTTTATATCTACTTGTTTACTTAATAATTTCATATCTTTCCTTATATCTTCTTTATTTTTAATAATATTAATTATGAAATCTAAGTATTTTTCTCCCAATAAAATTAATAAACCGTTTTCTATATCATCTTTTGTTAATGTTATGTATATGATTTCTGTAAGTAATTCACCTAATTCATATATATATATTTTTTTAATAATGTTATTTTTATTTATAATAATATACCCTTTTGATTTGTTAATATCTTCTTTGTTTTCTAGAATATTATGGCAAAATTTATATACATACATTAAACCCTTTTCATCTTTTTCATTTTCACATTTTTCCTTCCCTTTTTCTTCTCTATTATATTTTTGTAATATATTTTTTAAATATTTCTTTTCCTTTTTTAATATTCCTAAAAATTTTTGTTCAAGATTATTATTATTTATATCAAAATAATTACATTTTTCCACATAACATGAATCACCATATTTTTTATAAAATGGATTTACTTTTATTATATCTACTACATCATCAATATTATAGGTATTATGTTTATTAGCATATTCATAATATGTATTTTCTTTTATTTTTTCATTTAATCTTACTTTCATATTTTCCTTTATGTTTATTCTTTTTTTTTTTTTTTTTTTTTTTTTTTTTTTTTTTTTATTTTTAAAAAATTAAAA
>NW_021628238.1:231693-271032 GCF_900005855.1 Plasmodium gallinaceum | reverse complement strand
TTTTATAATTTTAAAAAATTAAAACAAAAAAAAAAAAAAAAAGTTTTATTCTTAAAATACAATAATTATTATTACAATTATTTTATAGACTTTCTCTTTTTTTGGTGTTTACTTTTTTTTTTTTTTTTTTTTAATTAATGTCTACAAAATAATATAATTATTTAATGTAATTTGTTTTTAATTTCACAAACGAAGCAAATTTTTTTTTATTACATCTTGATTTTTAAGGCAAATATTATTACAATAAATATATTTATTTCCTTAATTGATATTCATATTAATCTATTATGTATTATTTTTAATATTATTATGAATACTTTATTATAATTATTACTACCACTTTAAAATTATTGTACTATTTAAAAACAATAACGACAATGTAGTTATTTCGTATTTTGTTTTAAAATACTTAAATTCAAATATTCATTAATTAGCAATTATTTTTTTTTTTTTTTTATTAACTAAAAATGTAAAGTAAATTTAGCAAAATATTAGTAAAATATTAAAAATAAATATTTATGAAAATTATAAAATTGCAGTTAATTTTTTTTTTAAAAATAGTTAAAATTAATAGTATATTATAAAATAAATAATAAATGAAAAGAAACAAGTTAAAATTAATCAATAATATTATTACATAAACTCTTTATATATTTCTTATAAGAAAAAGAAATATATTTTAAAAAATATATTATTTTAAATAAAAGGGTAACTTACCATTTTCATAAATCAAGTGTAATAAAAAAAAAAATATTTCACCTTTATAAAATGTTTGTGAAAAATAAAAATATATATCAGTATTTAGAAAATCAAAACAAAGTAAAATAGCAAAAGTTGTTTAAATATATTATTGCTACATTTATTTTTTGTCATTTAAAAAATTTTAAAATAATAATTCTGAAAAAATAAAAATTATTCCTAGAAATAATAAGAAAATTGAAAAAAAATAAATTAGGTAATTAAAAATTGTCCCAAAATATATAATACATATATATATATAAATATATATTTTTCTGATATAAAATTTACAAAAGAATTAACATCCACAACATGCTGGATCGCCATAAAATTGTTTGTGAATATCTAAATCAGTTGTTGCACATTTTTTAGAAGTAACAAAATGACTACCGAATAAGAAAAATCCAAAAGCTAAACCAAAAATAACTGAAAAAAATAATCCTACATTAAATGTCATAACTATTAGCATTAATAAGTAATCCCATGAATATATGATAAAAGCTAAAATCATTCTAATAGTATTATTTTTAAATAATGTTTCGCTTTTAAATACATTTCTATCTTTTGTTTTTGGTAATGATCTTTCAATGTTTAACCTAAACACTTTTAGCATGACTGATATTAAACCAAAAAAAAAACAAACTACCAAAGAGATGTAGTATGATCCTTTCTAAAATTAAAGTTAATCAAAAAAATAAAATAAATAGAATGAATATGTAATAAATTAACGATATGATTAAATATGTATATATATATATATCCATTGTATTATAAATAAAAATACATATGTAAATTGTTATACATTATGAAATATGTATTAATTATTAGTAAGAAAAACATATAAACATAAGAAATCAAACAAATAAAAAATTATAATGAAAAAAAAAAAAAAAAAAAAAAAAAAAATATCAAATGAGATTATAAATAATGTATAAAATTTATATAAGATATATAATTAATAATTTTTTTTTAATATTTACACTTAAGGTTTCCCATGATTTAAATAAAATAATAGTATGTGTAGAAAATTGAAAAGACATTGGCATAGATTCTCCTTTTCCCATTAAATCCATATTTTCTTCTAAACTGTAAATTATATTATTTTCGTTTCTTTTATGCTCATTAATTATTTCACTATACTTTTTATAATTATCCCAACATTCTTGAATAAATGCTAATTTCTTTTTACAACACTTATGAGAACAAGATATTGTAAAATCAGGTGTACAATTATTTTTGCTATTAGTAGATCCAGCATTTATATCAATACTATTTAGTATTAAAATTATAAAAAGTACAGATGCTAAATATTTATTCATTTTTCAAACTAGAATAAAAATAATGAAAAAGTTAAAATTGTAAGAAAGTCTAAAAAGAATGTTATATTTTTATTAATGTATATATTCCCTTAATAAATATATATATATTTTTTTTTTTTAATATAATTTTAATTATTATATGTATTAAGAATTTTCTTTAATTTACCAATATTGTATATTCTTAAGTGTATAATAAAAATAATTACAAAGTTTATAGATTTTGTGTTATAATTTACTTTTATATTCAAAAAAATATTTTACATAAGGCATTTTATGTATATTTTACTTTAAAATATTTCATATGAAAAATTATATATTATTAGTTATAATTTTTCATTTAAATTGTACTTTATAATTTTTCTAATATTCATAATCGTTTCTTTCTTAGAGAACTTTTTATTTTTTTGATAATTTCGTATAATTTTTTTATAAAAATAATTATTTTTTTAAAAATTTACATGCATGATATGGGGTTAAACTATATATTACAATTTTAATATATAAAATAGCAAGATTTTGAAAAATAAAAATTTTAAATGTTTCATTGTTTTAATTTATATTTAAATAAAGAACTTCCTATTTTCTTATATGCAATTTTTTTTTTTTTTCAAACATTACAATAGGTATATATATACTAAGATCTTTCTATAGAATAATTGAAGTTTTTTTTCTAACATTTTTCTTTTATTGATTATGATTTATAATTATTTTCAGTTAATCTCTTCAAGTTCACTTCCACAATAAAGTGGGTAAATTACAATAGTTCAAAAACGTATGCATTTTATTTATTTGGTTTTTTCTTTTTTTTTTTTTTTTTTTTTTTTTGAGATATATGAATATTTCTCATATGGAAAAAAAAAAAGAAGAAAATAAAATAACGATTAAAAAAAAAAAAAACATAATTTTCTTTTTTAATAAGGATAAAATAATAAAAAAAAAATATTCAAAATAAAAGAAAATATAAAGTTTATGCATATACATATATGCATTTGTAGCATATATTTTTTTAAATCAAAATTGTAATTACATATTTTCTAATAAAAGATGTATTAAAAACATTTCATCTTTTTCTTTTTTTTTTTGTCTCTAATTTTTTTATAATTTGTTTTATATTTTTGATAAATAATCTGAAACACCTTCTGCTGATGGTTTCATGGCTTCCTTTCCTTTTGCCCAATTAGCTGGACAAACATCTCCATATTTTTCATGATGTTGTAAGGCATCAATTATTCTTAAAATCTCATCAACGGATCTACCAATTGCTAAATTATTAATAAGGGCGTGCTGAATTATTCCTTTTTTATCTATTAAAAAGAAAGCTCTTAATGATACACTATCATCGAATAAAACATTATAATCTTTTGAAATTGATTTTGTAATATCTGACAACAATGTATGTTTTATGTTACCAATACCTCCATTTGATAATGATGTTTTTTTCCATGCTAAATGTGAAAATTTACTATCTACACTACATCCTAATAATTCTACATCTCTTTCTTTAAATTTGTGTAAAGCTCTATCTAATGCTATTATTTCAGATGGACATACAAAAGTAAAATCCAGTGGATAAAAATATAAAAGTACATATTTTTTTCCAATAAAATCCGTTAAACTTACTTCACCAAAAGAATTATCTCCAAAAACTGCTTCTGCTTTAAAAAAAGGAGCTTCTTTTCCTACATACATTGACATTTTATTAAAAATAAAGATCAAAAATATTTTTTTTTTATTTTTTCTTAATAGATAAATGTAAACATAAAATTACAGCTAATTTTAATGAAAATATATTTTAGTAATATTAATATATATATTCACATAAAAAGAAAAAAGAGCAAAAAAAAATAATGTATAATTTTGTGAAACTTTTAATATTCTATCGATATAAAAATAAAATTTTTAAATAACTATTAAGTATAATAAATAAAAATATTTTATATGGATTAAAAAAAAAAAAAAAAAAAATTATATAAATAATTACAAAAATGATATTTTTGAGTCAAAAATTTTAACAAATCTTGTAGCTTTTTTTCTCCACAAAGCAAAAAAAAAAAAAAAATAAAATAAAAAACTGTTATTTATATACCGTTTTAAAATATTTTTTTTTAAAATTTACATTTTACTTTTTCATAAGAAAATAAAAAAAGGAAATAATTATATCTATTTTTTTTTTTTTTTTTAATTTATTATTACATTTAAATTATAAAAAAGTGATTATAATTGAATCAGACATATTTAAAAAAAAGTAGGATATATACCCTTCTATAATTCCATTGCAATATTTTATTTAAAAATTTTCTTTTTTAATTGTGATTATATATATATATTGTAAATATCTTATATCTTTAATTTTTTTTTTTTTTTTTTTTTTTATTAAACTTCATATATTTTTAAATTTTCCATGTATAAGATTGCAATATTCAATCTTCGAGGAACATTTAACTTATTTTATTGCTTTAGCTTTTTGATATAAAAGTAATAAGAAAATAATAGGTTGAAATTATTTTTATATTTAAGTAGATTACCAGAATGAAAAGATAATATTTAATAACTTTTTTTATTTAAAATATAGAATCCTTAAAACATTTTTGAAATTTTTTAAATAAATATTTATGAAAGAAAAAAAACATTTTAAAGAAATTGAATCTACTAAGGTACATATATATTTATTTGAGTAAATGATGTAGATAATATTTTCACTGCATCAATAATTTTATTAAATATATTATCAATATATTTCTATTAAATTTACGTGAAACTGAAATAATATAAAAAACTGTTAAGAATTAATATCACAATGAAAATAAATAAAAAAAATAGTACTATCAAATCTATGTTTTATATATATATATAAACAATTTTTAAGTATTATTATTTAAAAGTACCAAAAAAAAAAAAAAAAAGATATTTTTTTTGAAAAACTTGTAAAGAGAAAAGAAGACAAATACTTCTTCGTATAAAAACACAATTAAAAAAAAAATTATTGAATTAATGAAATAAAATAGAAAATCAAATGGATATATAATGTGTAAACATTTTAAGATAAAAATTAATAACTTTTCATTTCATAAAAACAAAAGATACTCCGTCTTAATACATTTAAACGTAAAATGAACATAAAAGAAAATAGAGTTTATAAAATATATAAATTAGAAAATATATTTTGTTTATATATATTAGTATTATTACTAGTTTAAATTATAATTTAATTTTTAAAAGGAGATAAGTTATCTTTTTTTTTTTTTTTGAAACACACATTTTTACTACTATTTTATGAAAATGGATATTTAAGGAGTTCATTTTATATAATATATAAAGAAATTTTCTAAAATAAAAAAAAGTAAAAATATCGTTTAAACTAAATAATTAATGAAATATACTTAATTTTTCAATTCTAGTAGCTTTATAAAAATAAAATAAAAAAATGTTTAAAAATTATCATTTCTTTGAATAATCCCTTAAAAGTTTATTATACCAGGTAATTTTGTTGAAGTGAGATTTTTCAATTTTTTTTTTTCTTTTTTTTTTACTTTTTTTTAAATTGTTAATTATAAAATAAAAAAATTCAAAATAAAATATAATTGGAATGATATGTTTTTATTACGTATTCTTAAAGTAATAAGTAAAAAGACTTTAAATAATTTATATTTCTATAATTTAATTAGTAGAAATAAAAAAAAAATGAAAGTACATATAAAATTAATAAATCTATAAAGAAATAATGAGTAAAAAATATTATTCCATTTAAAATTCGACACTGTGTTTGTAATTTTTCTTTATTTTTAGATTATAGAAAAACTGTTACTTTTCCTATATTATTTATATATAATTTTCTTTTCTTAATTTTTGTATGTTTTTTTATTTTGTATATTTATTTTTTTCATTTACCCCTTTTTACTGTTATATTTACTTTTTCTTATGTTATTTTTTTTTTTTCATGTTTTATTTAGTTTTTATTTAATCTTTTTACATTTTCATAGTAGTAGATGATAATAAATTCCAGGAAAATTTAGATTAAATAATATTTTTTACGTTAATAAATTTTCGTAACTTTAATGCATAACTTATTTTATTTTATAATATATTAAAAAATTATATTTGTATTCTAAATTGATCAACAATAGGAATTTCTTCTAGGTAATCATTAAATAAAGAATGAAAAACATAATATGAAGAAGGAAAGTTAAAATACATATGATTCAAATTAATGGATTCTTCAATAGATATGTTACTATTTTCGCACTTTTTAAAATCACATATAATATCAAACTTATTTTGTGTAGTGTCTATAAAATTTATAATAGCTTTATCTTCCTTTTCATCCTTATTATAATAAGTATACGAATTATAATATGATTCATACATATCATAAGCTGAAGGTAGATTAAAAACATCAAGTGGTAATAACAGTGGTATTTCAAGATTATCTTCTTTAATGCCTATGTTTTTTTTATTTTCAAGAAAAAATGTATCATTGGCTAATTCCTCTATAATATTATTGCAATTTTTATATTCTAATTCAAATTCTGGATCTTTTTTTTTTAGACAATTAGAAAAATATAAAAACGAAATGCATCTTTCCCATCGATAATTTTTTATATAATCTAAAGACTTTTTTAACTCTATTTCTTTTTTTAGTTTTGCATTCTTATCTCTATGCTTTTGTTCCTTGTAAAATATAACATATAATATATAAAATGTATTGAAATAAAACTAAAAATATAATAAATCAAAAATAAAAGTTAGACAAAATAAAGATATATTTAATTTAAAAAATAAAAATAAATAAAATCAAATTATATAAAAATAAAATTTAACAAAGCTATATATAATAGCATAAAATTATCTTAAACAAACTAATAATTCATTAATATTCTTAAAATTTTAAATAAAATATTTTTCACGTTTAATAACAAATAAATTAAAAAAACAAATAATATGAGTTCTTTACATTAGCAAATTTAAAAAGAAATGAAAATTAATAAATATACATATATATATATACATAAATATTTATATAATATAATATATTAATTTTTTAAAACTATGTAGCTTATAGCAATAAAATTTTCGTGGAAACAGATGAAATAATAAATACAAAGATATTTAATATTGTAACAAAAATTATAATTATTATATAAAAAGAACAACTTATATAAAATATAGAAAAAAAAACATACTTTTTAATTAGTTTTTTGTAAAAAATTTTGTAAATAAAGTTAGATATATAAGGTTATTACTACTTCTAATTGTAATAGAAAGATAACTAAGCAATTAATTTTACAGAATTTCATCATAAATATATTTACTAATATCTCTTTTTTTTTATTTTAAAAGTGCAACTACTTTTAACTAAATATAATTTTTTTTTTTTTTTTTTTTTTTTTTTTTTTTTTTTTTATAATTACATCTTCCACTACTGGTAATAATATACATTGAAATTTGTGTTGTGTCGAAATAAAACAAATATCGCTCATCTCATTGTTTATAAATTCTGTTAATTTTGAGTATCCTATTTGATCTATATTTATATTTTCTTTATATACATTTTTATAAATTAAAGGAAGTCTGCTTAAAGAAAATCCTGACGATTTAAAAAAATATTAATTTTTTTTTTATATATATTTAAAAAATATAGACATTAAATTATATCCTTATTAAAATATATGCTATAATTATTCTTATTATTTATTTTTACTTATTTTTTTTTTTTTAATAAAGTTATTTCTTACCTTTTGATTTTGTCTTGTCTTCTGAATAGCTATATAATAAATAGCTTATTCTATTTTTTATTAAATTTATAGAATTTTCTTTGTGATTTTTTAATGCAGGAGTTTGATTTACGTGTAATTTTGAAATATATGTTTTTGAAATTGACATAGAAGTAAATATTGGTATGATGTTATTATTAAAATATGATAAAATATTTAAATCAATACATTTTTGTAAAATATGAATTATTCTTCCCAATTTCATAGTCCTAAATATATACGGTCCTGTGTGCTTTAATGTCTCAGCTAATATGTACCTACCTCCTTTGTGATTATTATCAGCTATATAAGAAAAAAAAAAAAAAAAAAAAAAAAAAAAAAAAAAAAAAAAAAAAGAAAAAAAAAAATGATTACATTTAATGTTATGAACAAAAATTGGATAATTGTGTAATAATTATACACATGTTAATATATAGAAATTATTCATTAATAAATAGTTTTTTAATTATTTTATACAATACGTAATTATATAGAAATTATTCATTAATAAATAGTTTTTTAATTATTTTATACAATATGTAATTATATAGAAATAGCTTGCTAATAGACAGCTATATAATAATTATATAGCTAGTTTTATTAGAGAACATTTATATAATACATAGAAATAAATAATTATATAAGAATTAATAATGTGTATATAGACAATTATAATGTGCATATATAAAAAAAATGTCAGTGAAATAAAGGTATTTATATACGTATCTAATACATTAAACAAGATTATATGAAAAAAGGGTATAGGATTTTCAAAATGTGTACATACATATATATATCGCTCATTAAAATAAGTGCATATATAAAATATTATTAAATTAAATATAAGTATGCACACTAAAATGTCCATTATAGAGCATTTCAAAAAAATTTATTATGCAAAAAAAGATATTCAAAAAAAAAAAAAAAAAAAAAAAAAAAAAAAAAAAATTAAAAAAAAATTATTATGAAAAAATTATAAAAAAATATTAAGTATATATACATATATATACGAAAATAGTTATTTAAATTAAATTTTTATAAAAGACATAAAAAATATTTTATTTTAAAAATATTCATTTATTTTTCTTACAAGATTGGAGTCTAAACCTGTCAATTATATGAATAAAAATTAATGGAATATATACAGAAATATTTTCATTGTCATCATTAGGATTAATAAAAAAATCTCTAGAAATACCTCTTAAGTATATACATATATTTTCATTATTAAAAGATTTCTTATAATATATTTTTCCTTTTTTTTCATCTTTTTCATAACAATTAGCTTTATAAATTTCAAATCTTCGTAATTTATCTTCTCTACAGATATTTATAAAATTATTATTTAAAATTGCACATTCAGGAAAATATTTATTTATTTTTCTTTTAATTTCGTTCGCTTCTGGTAAGATTCTTTCATAATATAAATATTTTATTATTAAATAAATGAAATCACTATGTACTTGTTTCATATCTGTAATATCTCTTTTTTGATTGTATATCTCTTTATAAAAATTTATGCAATTACATGAATAATTTTTATTTGAATTTTTAATATATATTTCTCCAGAATTTGATAATTCCTTTTTTATTTTGTTATACTTTTCATTTATGTTATTTTTTTTTAAACCTTTTTTTAAATTACAATTATTTTTATTAAATTCACATTTTTTACTATTTCTTGCAAAATTAGACGTATCAAAAGTAACATTTTTTAATATACTTTTTTCATTGGATTCTTTTTCACGATCATTTTTTACAAAATACAGTTTTTCCTTGTTATAAGATTTTAATTTCAAAGTCCCATATTTATTTTTTCTTTTAGAATTATCATTATTTTCTACATAAGAATAATTTATGTTTATTTTATCAGGAATTAGATGGCTGCCATAGTTAGGAAAATTTGTATTTACGTTATTCCATAGTGAATTAACAACGTCTTTATTAAAAATATTTTTGTTTTCAAAACATTTCTCACTATAATTGTTATTTTTTGACAAATTGCAATTGTGCTCGTTTTCTATTTTATTGGACACATTAGGCCTTTTTTCAGAAACACTGTATTCTTTAGAAAGAAAGGGATTACTCATCTTTTCAATATAAATATAAGTATATATAAACAGTATTGGTTAATACATATATATATATATATTTTAATGAAAATATAAGAAATGTAAAAATAATGAAAATAATAGAAGAAATAATGAAAATGTATACAGATTAAATGACAAAATAAATTAATTATTAAACTAGTAATATTATTGAGAAAGACAAAAACAATCATACTAATAATTTTATTTGTAATAATATAAGTAAAATGAATTATATTTATAACATATATTGAAGATATTATCACGGTGGTACTAATATATTGTAGTAAAAAAAAAATATTTTCAGATTTAAAATTATTCTTAATTATTTCTTTTATTATAAATAGAATAAGCTAAAAAAGTATAAATATATTTTTATGTATATAAATTGTTTATTGTACTTTTATATGATAAAAAAAAAAAATAAATAAAAAATAATTATATTTTCAATAATCTTATATTATTTTATCATATAAAATTTTATTAACTGTAACTCATGTCTAGAAATGTAAGAAAATTATGATGATATACTACTAGTAAAAATATTTAAAATGAATAACCAAAAAGAATCTTAAATAATTCAAGAAAAACAAATGAATAAATATAAAATTAAAGTAGAATAAATAACAAGTATAAAGATAATAATTATTATAAAAAAATATAATGCAATTAAAGATGATAAACAAGAAAAAGAAAAAGTATATATAATTTTGTGATTTCTTCGTAAAGCATTTGTAACAAAAAAAAAATAAAATAAGTAGATAATTTATAAATATATATATGACTAATATGAAAGTTTATGTAAAAGAAAAGTGCAACCATAGTATTTTCAAATAGAAGGTTTACACTATTACATAAAAAAAAGTGTGTAAAAATAATTATTATAAATAAAATAAAAATGAGTAAATGAATGTTATTAATGTTTTGGAATATTCATTAATTTAATAATTATAAATTATAAGAAATTTGAAATATATTGTCTAACTCACCTACAATTACTAGTAAGTATTATTTTTCAAAAATAAAACACATAAAAAAAAATAAATATAGAATATAAAATGAAATAAAATAAAAATTAGTAAGAATATATTCATATAAAAATTTTCATATATATTAATTTATTATATATAATAAATAATAAAATCAAAATATATCATATAATTAAGCTATAATATTCAGTGACTTAGCTATTTCTTTTCAATGTGCCAAACACGAAAAAAAATAAAAATAGTAATAGAAAATAAGGTTAAAATTAATAAATAAGTATAATTATGCTTAAAACAATTTATCATATGTATTGTGTTATTAAATGATTAATATAATAATGTTGAAATATATTATCTAAATGAATTTATATATATTAAATTATAATTATTCCATATAGACGAAAATAAAAAAGAATAATAATAGAAATGAAATGTAAATTAATGAAAGCATACTTTAAATATTTATTCGATAGAAAGTTATATTAATTATATATCATTTTTTATGACATTTGAAGGCGGATAGTGCATTATAAATTAAGAAATAGCTATCTATTTAGTTATCCATCATAGATTTCAGATAATTATATGTAAAATATGTGTAGAAGTGTGATGCCTTTTTTATTTTTTTGAGATTTTAAGCGTATATGTATTAATTACTTCCATATTATGCATGTATATAAGACATCCTATAGAAAGTTCCGATTTATATTCACAAAAAAAAAAATGCATTTTTAGGACACATTTTTTTTTAAAAGTAAAAATAAGAACATTTATTGAATTACTAGCTAAAATTTTTTAGAGAATAAAAGATAAATATACCCTTAAGTACTAGCTAAAAATGGTGTTTGATTACACAATCCCATAAAACTAGAATAAAGATGATTTATCCTATTTTATATTATTAATTTTAAACAATATATATTTATGTAAAATGGGAAAATATAAAATATAAAAATGAATATATGAAAATATCCTTAAAAAATTTAATGGATGAGCAATAGCAAAAAAAAAGTTTTGGAAAGGTGTAAAAATATGAAAATTATATATTCAAAAATAATTTGATAATAAAAAAAAATTAAAAAGAAGTTATTATGAGAAAGGAAAAAAGCGTACATAATTAAATATTTCAACAAAATAAAAAAAAAAATAAATATAAAAATAGTAACAAAACGTGTCTAAAAATAAAAAAAATGTATATAGAAAAAAAAATAATATGAAAATACAAATAATATATGTCTAATAATTGAAAAAATGTAGAAATATTAAACACACATTTGAAAAAAATTGTTAAAAAAAACATAATTATATTTACATAATATGAAAAAATTAAAAAAAAAAAAATTATAATTAAAAAAAAAATCATTATATTTCCGAAAAAGAAAAAAAAGTAATATAATAGAGAAAAAAAAATTATTATTAGATAAAACAAAAAAAATAAAGAAGTTTATATATGAGCAATTTATGAATATGTAGCCATATGATACATATATAAACATAGATAGCATAAAGTCATAATAGACATTTGCGATTTAAATATTTAGATATATATAAGATATTGAATGGAAAAATAAACTTTTATATTATAGATTTACAATAATATATTAATGGAATTAACATAAGTAATATTAAATTTAAGGTTAGTGTATATGTATATTATTTACATATATTTGTAGACAAAATGAATTAACGTAAAATATAATTTTTCCTAGAATTACATAAATTAGATTTGCGTGAATAGAGAAAAAGAATCATAATTTTTTAAAAAATTTTAAAAACTTAATAAATATATATAAATTTTTTATCTTAAATAATTTTATTTTATTATTATTTTATTTTATTTTTTTTTTTTTTTATTGTTTTTTATATTTCTTTATTTTAGGGTTTTTAGTTTTTATTTATATATATATTTATTAATATTTATATATTCTGTCTTAATATTTATAATTTATCACATGTAATTTTTCTGGGTGTTATAACAAAAAGGAAACAAACATATCAAATTGTGTGTTACTTTAATTATAAATAATAATATAAAATAATTAATATACGTAAAAAATATAAATAATTCTTTTTTGTGTGTACAAAAACTATAATTTACACAAAAGTATAAATATTTTTATGTACTTATTTAATTCCATGAAAAATTCTTTCAAATTTCATGCTTATTATATATAAATATAAATAGCTATCTGACTTGTTATAATTTTAATAATATTATCTTGTGATAGATACATCAAATAATTTTATTCTATCAAGATTATAAATTATAAATTATAAATTAATGAATATTATTCTTTTATTTAATATAATAATGAGATTCTACATGAACATAATATATTTTCAACTTTGTCTATTTTTCAAAACGTTCTTCAAATGTGTTATATAAATTATCTCAATTTATATATGATAACAAGTTTTATGGTTTCTATAACAGGTATACTTTGTTTTTTCTCTAAATAATAATATGAACTATTTCGTTTTTATTCTTTTTTTTTTTTTTTTTTTTTTTATTTAAACATTATAAAACTTACTGAATTATATATAATAATTTATATAATAAATTTTAATTTAAAAAATAAAATTAAAAATAAGTAGAACATACATATTTTGAAAATAGACACTTCTTATTTAACACCTAGATTATTATGTTAATATATTTTATATTTTTGTTATTTAAGTTTGATATACATACAATATAATAAACGTTCATACTTTTATTCTAAAAAATGTTTAATCCTATATATATCAATAAGTTTTTTTAAGTTCTTTTTCTCATATTCTATTTAACAAATTGAGGAATAATATAGAAACTTTTGATACTTTTGATTATATATATTAGTTCAAAGAAAATTTCAAAAAAATATTATATTGTATTATATTACTTCTAATTTTTATATGAACAAAAAAAAAAAATTTAAAGCGACTTTTATTCTTTTATTCTCCCTTTTAATATTCATTTGTATGAAATACTTTATTTTTATTTTATTGTTTAATTAAAAAGTTATAGTTTTTTCAAATATTTTAAAAGATGAAATGTTTTATGGAAATTAAACGAAAAAAAAAAAAAAAAAAAAGTTCATAATATAAAAATATATAAGGAAAATTAGGGTATCCTACAAATTATTATAATCAATATACTTTGAGTTTTCACTTATTCCTTTAAAAAAAAAAAAAAAAAGAATAAAACAAATTGTCTTAAAAAAAAAAAATACAAATATACTTTTTTATAACTCATTATTAAAAAGTTTAACAAAAAGTATATAAAGTAAATAAAGAATAAAGAAAATGGATGCTTAAATATATTGTTTATATAATAAAATATATAATACTTAATATGTTCATATTTTTATTTTACTTTTTTTTTTTTCAACACATGATATCAAAATATTTTCAACAAAATGATGGCGAAAGTAATCAACATAAGGTTTTAGTGACGTTCTAAATTCTTCACTAACTATAAAAAAAAAAAATATATATATATAATGATTACTAATTCATAAAAAAGATTTCATTAATATATGTTTATTCTTAAGAATAATTCTTTTTAATCAAGTATAGATAAAAGAGAAAACAAGCTAAATTTATTAAATAAGGAATTTAATAGATTTACAAATCATTAAAGAACATTAAAACTTAATATATATACTTATACTATATGAAAAATAAAATTTTCTAATATTTTATTTTGCTTAATTTTTTTTAAAAATTTACCATCAGCATTTTCAGGATTGTCATACTGTTCTCTTAGTAATTCTAAAAATTAATATATACATACAAAATATATACAAAAATTAAAAGGTAAAAAAAAATAATTATTACTTAAAGTTGGAACTAATTGAGGGTTAAAATTATCAATATTTTTTAAATCTAAAGGAACACATACTCTTCCTATATTTATAAAAAGTTAAGAATTAAATATAGTATAAAATTATTTGTATTTTTAATAAATTTTATTTTAAATAATATTACCTGTACCATTATGAATACAAAATGGGCTTTTTAATAAGTGATTAATTTCCTTACTATAATAAAAAATATATTTCATCATTTATCAGATAATTCGCAAAGAGGAAAAAAAAAAAAAAAAAAAATATTAAAATAATTTTAATAATTAAATAATTACCTAACATTTATATCTAGTCTTGGATAAGTAAAATGAAAAACTATTTCTTTAATATATGAAGGAATAATAATATTTGGATTAGTTTCCTTTTTTTTAAAATAATCATTAGGTGTTAGAAAACCATAAATAGAACTTAACTAAAAATTATAAACAAATATATATATATAATTATTTTAAAAATTTGATATGTTGTTTAAATAAAATTACAATCATTTAATATATTATTAATTTATTACTAGTAATATTATTACCTTTTCAAAAAGTTGTTTAGAATTAAAATCATTATTGTCAATAAATTCTTTGAGTTCATTGATTTTCATCCCTTTTAATGGATCCAAATTTTTTGTAGATGCTATTCAGGAAAAAAAAAAAAAAAAAAAATGTTCATTTTAGATATTCTTTATTTTGTTTTTTAATAATTTATATAATAAAAAGTTTTATTTTTATCTAAAAAATTAGAATGTGAAAAACTTTTGTATATAATTTTTTTTTTTTTTTTTTTTTTTTTTTTTACCATAAGGTAAATAATCAATTATTTTTTGAACATGAGAAGAACCTTTTTTAAAGAAATTTTGTTCTTCTAACAATATATCAAAATATTTATAACAAATTTCAAAAGCTCTTCTATAAAGACATAAAAGTAAACAAATATAATATAAAGTAAAATAATTAAAAAATAACTTTATTATTTAATTTTTATATATTTATTAGTTATATAATTTTTTATTATGATTTTACTCAATCATTGGATATTTTTCTTTTCCCCATATTGAAACTTTTTTTTTTTTTGTATCTGCACCCTAATATAGAAAAGAAAGAAAAAAAAAAAAAAAAAAGTACAATGTTGTCATGTTAATATTTTAATGCTTCTTATTATTTATAATTTTTTTAGACACACTAATATATACTATTTTTATTTGCAAATTTAATTTTTCTTTTTTGAATTACTGATAATATGTTCAAATAATCTGCTAAAGCAGCTCTAGCATCTGTTGGATAAAAACGACATGATTCATCACAAACCTAATGAAGAATATTATAATATCAAATATAATATACATATAATTTTTTTCAATTAAGTGAAAATAAAAGGATTAAAAACAAAAAAAAAAAAGAGTAAATTTAAATATTTTTATAATATTTTAGTTATTTAAAAGGGATAATTATATACCCAACAATGAATTCCTCTTCTTCCTGAATATACCCATAATATATTTTGAAAAGAAAAATCTTCTCTTAAAGAGGTATCTAGTAATACTATCGCTATTGTTAAAAATTTCCTATTTTTTTTTTTTTAAATATTGGAAAAAAAAAAAAAAAAGTAACATTGATAATAAATTTTTAATTAAATATATATATATATATATATCTGTTAAGTAATAATGATAAAAAATAATTATAGAAAAAAAAGATAGGTACCAGCAGAGTTTACAAACTTTTTTATCAGTACAACATGTTCTAATATCATCATAATCATTCATATCAATATCAAATATTAACTCCTATATTAATGAAATAAATAAAAACGATAAATTGAAAATGAAAGAAAAAAAAAAAAAAAATCTTTTAAAAGTTTTTGAATTACCTTTTGAACAGGATGAAACAAATCACCTTTTTGATCTTTTTGAGAAACTGGATAGTTATAAACTGCACCTATATCAAATTTTATTGGCACAAAATTGGATAATAATTTGTCTTTAAATTCTTCGGCGTTATTAAAAGACTACAACAATATAATATAAAAATTTTATACAAAAAATATATTAGAAATAATCTTATGAAACAATTTTTTTATTAATTTTCTTTTTTTTTTCTACCAGCCATCTCATATAAATTTCCTCTTTCCCCTGATCACTTTTTTTACATGTAAAAGAAAATTCTCTTTTAGAAAAAAAATTAGGATCATTTAAACGAGAATATTTACTTTTGTTGTCTTAAATTAGTTTTTAAGAAAAAATATGTAACAATGTTATTATTTAGTATTTTTAATTAATTATACAAAAATGTAAATGTAAATATATATAATACTTAAAAATTAAGAAAAAGGTATTTAAAATTTTTATGTTATTTTTTTTTTTTACTTATAGTTTATATCATATATATGTAATTTTATTTATATAAAAACATATATATGGAGACAATTGTAACAAGGAAAATATATATATAAATAAATATAAAAAAAAAAAATTAATAAATATTTGAATAATGATATCACAAGTTTTTTGTTATATATACATATACACTTTTATCATATGATAAATATAATTTTTTTTATTACCGTTTTTATAATTTAGCCAATTATATAAATCATTTATTGGACATAAGCTTCCTATCAATGAATGTAATTAAATAATTATTTTATCAGACAAACATATGTTTATATAATATATATATATATATATGATTATAATTTTATTATCATTTTTTTTTTTTTTTTTTTTTTTTATCTTCTTCTATGTTTTGATATATTTTGCTTTTATTTAACATTTTTATAAAATATAATTATCATTTTACTAACTATAATAAAAAATTAAATCATTTTCATTAACGACTGAATCCTTTATTTCATTGATTATATCCATTTTTCAAAAATACTCTTCAATAAAAAATTATGAAAAAAAAAAAAAAATCATAAAGTCTAAGAGAAATATTTTTCTTTAAGATATTTAAATTTTATTAATGAATTATTATGTATTGAAAAATTATGAATATATATATATAAAACAAAAAAAAAAGAATACTAAAATTAAAAATTTGAAGAAATAAAAAGTAATGCATGCAAATTTTTGAAGGAAAATTTTTTTTTTTTAATTTTAAAAATTTTCAATATGATTCTATAAGAAATAGACATTTATAAAAAAGATTTTATTTAATTTTTCTTAATATATATCTATTTTTTTTTTTTTCATCGTCAATATTTTTATATGTATGTTTTATCAGTTTTTTTATCATATAAACATTTTTTTTCCTTCTTTTTATAGAATATCGAATAATCCTTAAGTATAAATAGTTTTTTGAGATTTCTTATTTTACTAAAATAAACATACATATAAAATTAAAGAAATGTAATAGTAAAAAAAATATATGCAATTTCATATTATCTTAAGATTATAATACTATTTTGTTATTAAAAACTTATTAAAAATATAATTTTCAAAGAAAAAAAAATACCAAAAATCTATTTTTTCTTTTCTATATACATCTTAATTTTAAAAAGAATTATTATATACTTTCTTTATATATATAAATAATGATATAAGCCATTTTTATATTTATAAATTTAATATATTATTTTGATACGGTTTAAACAATTTTTTTTTATTTTTACTTGTATTAAAGATAATAAAATGAGATAAAATATATTTACTTAGATTAAAAGGTTATAAAAAATTGACAGTATCTATATTTCTAATACAACAAAAAAGTATAATTATATATTTTATCCTTATATAAAAATTAATGAAAATAATAATAAATTACTGAAATTTTATATTTTATAGAGTAATTGTAATAAAATATATATAAGAAAATATGTTTATATAAGTAAAATATTTAATTTTTAGAATATGAAAGTATTTAAAAAAAAAAAATTATTAATGTAAATTAAATATTTAACTTTTTTATCACAAAAAAACATTAAGGATTTTTTTTTTTTTTTTTCAAGTAATATTAAAAAAAGGAGCACAACATTTTTAAATCTTTATCATAAAAATTATTAAAAAGTGGCTTATGTTTTCAATACGTTCATATGTATTTTTTTTTTTTTCTTTTGTTATTGTAGTACAAAATGTCTATATTTGTTTATATATTCTGATTACACCTTTATTGAATTTTTATTAGTTCATGTAAATATACTTTGAAAAATACTAAATATGTCATTTTTTCTTTTATTAAAAACAGAGGTATCTATTACTTTAATGTATTTTTGAAATTCGGGATCATAATTTAATATTAATCTATATTTATATTTAACATCCTCATATAATGCCAAGCTTTTATATATGCAAGAACAAGCAATTAAATAAGCTAATTGAATTGGTAAAGGAACATCTTTCCTATTTAAATTTGATTCAAACATATTTATAAGATTTAAAGCTTGATTAAATTTGTTTAAAACAAGCAAACATAAAACTGTCCTTAAAACAAAAAAATGACTTTCACTGGGATATGCTTCTTTTTTCCATAAGCAAATTATTTTATACAAAATTTCATTATCATCTAAATAAATAAAATGATTATGAGATAAACCATATTGTTTTTCTTCAAAATAAGAATAACCTATAGTTTTATGAAATTCTAGATATCCATATATATTTTCTTCATTTTTTGACCATAAAATAGATTTATTCATAAATTTATATTTTTCTTCAGTTGATTTAGGTGGACATTTTTTAAAAATTTCAATTATTTTATTAGCATAATCTAAATTAAATTTTATATTTTTCTGTATTAATATAATACAACATTGATACATTAAATCACATAATAAAACATACTGTTTTGAGTTTGCAAATTTTAAAGAAAAATAAAATAAAATACTTATACAACTGTTTATTTGGTTTTTCTGTAATTTCCTATTTATAATTGATTTTATTAATTGATGTGCTTCATAATGTAAGCCATTTTCAATTTTTTCCTTTGCTAATTTTTCTTTACTAAGTTTAAATTTTTCCATAATGTCATATATATATATATATATATACATATAAATATATATATATATATTAGTATTTATATGTAAATTATTTTATTAAATTTTTTTTTAGATGTTATATGTTTCAATTTTATTTGTGTCAAAATAAATCCTTGTTTTTTATTTTCTCTTTTTTTTTTCAAGTCATTCACAACGGTATTTTTGTGATTTTTGAAATTCATATAATTTTATTTGTATAATTTCCCTTTTTTTTTGAAAATTTAATATTTCTTTGTATTTTCATAACTTTCATAAAAACTTTTATTTCTTTAATAATTTTTTTTTTATTATTACCTTCTTTTTTTTTTTTTTTTTTTTTTTTTTTTTTCAAAAATACTAATATTTACATAATTCTTAATTTTTTTGTTTCTTCTTTTAAATAAAATTATAAACTTCTTATAAAATAGTACAAAGAACAACAAAATATATATCTTTCTATTATTTATAAAATAATAATATTTAATCTTTTAAAAGATATATGAATTATATTGAAATTTAAGTAAAGAAATCTCAGTTTTAATGAAAAATGGACATTCAATCATACATTTTATAAATTCCATAAAAATAATTTAACTTAATAAAGTTTCTCAAAAATATTTAAAATTATTGAAATTTTCTTAAAACTTCAATTTAAAATTCTTCTCATACATGTACATGCTATATAAAAATATTTTTTTCTTAGTGAAATAATAAAAAAAATATATAAAAATAGAAAATTATATTTTTTATTTTGTTGATGAAAAAATTTAAAATTAATTTTAAAAAAAAAACAAATTAAAATATATATGAAAATCAAAAAATTATGTTAAATATTTAAAAGTTTGTAAATTCGTATTTAAATATAAAAATAAATAATAATATTTTTAAAATAATTGCTATCACAAACATATATCTATAATAATTTTGATAAAAAACTTAATAGGAGTATATATATAAAAAGAAAAAAAAATTATTATATTTTTAATGTTTGATAAAATTATATTAAAAATATTCATAAAATTATTTTGAAGACAATGTTATAATAATAATGAAACATTTATCTCAATTATTTCAAACAGTAAAATTAAAAATGAAACAAAAATTAAAATTGAGTTAATTAGGAAAGAATTTTATAAAAATAGGAAATTAGTTGGCAAATTTTTTTCAGCAAATTTAGAAAATAGAAAAATAAAAATAGATTCTATATGATAAAAAGAAAGAGAACTATAAAAAAAAAAAAAAAAAATAATAGTAATAATAATAAAATAAAATAATGAAAAATATAAACTAAATATATATATATATTATATAAGAATAATTGTATTATATAAATAATTTTAAAAAAAATAATGAAAATTAAAAAGAATTATGCTATTATAATAAATTTACAAAAGAATAAACAGATAATACAATTAAACTTGATTAATTTTATAGACACTACATAAAAATGTTATATATTTATTGATTTTTTTTTTTTTTTTTTTTTTTTTTTTTTTTTTTTTTTTTTCTTTTTTTTTTTTTCATTTTTATTTCAAAAATAACAAAATGAATAATATAAATGTAGTATGTTTAGGAGGTGCTAGTGAAGTAGGTAGATCTTGTGTAATAATTGAAAGTGAGAAAACTTCAATTATGTTAGATTGTGGAATACATCCAGCTTTTATGGGGATTGGTTGTTTACCTATATATGATGCATATGATATTTCTAAAATTGATTTATGCTTAATAACACATTTTCATATGGACCATAGTGGGGCATTACCTTATTTGATCAACAAAACTAGATTTAAAGGAAGAGTTTTTATGACAGAAGCAACTAAGAGTGTTTGTTACTTATTATGGAATGACTATGCTCGTATTGAGAAATGTGTGAATCTTATGAATAAGAATAAATCTAGTAAAAATAAAAAAAATTTTGATGATGAGAATATATCAGATGGAGATAGTGTTGTTAATAATGCATACAGTAGTGAGGAAAACGCAGATAGCGATTATTATGATAATAATTTATGTAATAACGGTGATGGAAATAATAACGTTTTATATGACGAGGATGATATTAATAGAACAATGGATGTTATTGAAACAATAAATTTTCGGCAAAATTTAGAATTTCCTAATGTTAAATTTACCGCATATAGAGCAGGTCATGTTATTGGTGCCTGTATGTTTTTAGTTGAGATAAATAATGTCCGTTTTTTATATACAGGTGATTACAGTAGAGAAATAGATAGACATATTCCGATTGCTGAAATTCCTAATATTGATGTTCATGTTTTAATATGTGAAGGAACTTATGGAATAAAAGTTCATGATAATAGAAAAAAAAGAGAAATTCGTTTTTTAAATGTTTTAACAAATATATTAAATAATAAAGGAAAAGTGTTATTACCTGTATTTGCTTTAGGTAGAGCACAAGAATTGTTATTAATATTAGAAGAACATTGGGAAAAAAATAAGCATCTACATAATATTCCTATTTTTTATATTTCTTCTATGGCTACTAAATCTTTATGTATTTATGAAACTTTTATAAATTTGTGTGGAGATTTTGTTAAAAGAATAGTTAATGAAGGAAAAAATCCTTTTAATTTTAAATATGTAAAATATGCAAAATCTCTTGATTCTATTTTAAATTATTTATATCAAGATAATAATCCATGTGTTATTATGGCATCACCTGGTATGCTGCAAAATGGAATATCAAAAAATATTTTTAACATAATTGCTTCTGATAAAAAAAGTGGAGTAATTTTAACAGGTTATACAGTTAAAGGAACTTTAGCAGATGAATTGAAAACAGAACCAGAATTTGTAACAATTAACGATAAAGTAGTTAAAAGAAAATGTCGTTTTGAACAAATTTCTTTTAGTGCTCATTCAGATTTTAATCAAACAAAAACTTTCATTGAAAAATTAAAATGTCCTAATGTCGTTTTAGTTCATGGTGATAAAAATGAATTAAACAGATTAAAAAATAAGTTAATGGAAGAAAAGCAGTATTTATCTGTTTTTACTCCTGAACTGTTACAAAAGTTATCTTTTCATTTTGAACAAAATGATTGTCTTTTATCTTTAGGAAAATTATCACATCACATTAGAATAATTAACAAAAAAATAGGCAAAAGAAATAAATTAAAACATGATCAAGAAGAGATTAGAGACTCCATGAAAGTAAAAGAAGATAAGGAAGAACCAGAAATAAATAATGATTCTGTAAATATTGAAAATCATGATACAAATACAAAATGTATTACAAATGATTCAGAAATTGTAAAGAATGAAAAAGAACTGGACCCAAATAATCATAACTTACATATAGAAACTAGAGAGCAACAGAAAAAAAGTTTATTGTTGCCTTCAAGAGATAGTGAAAACTCAGAAACAAAATTAAATTATGATGAAAAAGAAGAAAAAATAAAATCTAATGATATAGAAGCTATTATCATATCTGAACCAAAAAAAATACCCATACTTATTTATCCTAGTGATATTTATAATTATACAAATTTAAAAACAGCCTTAATAGATCAGACAGTCAATATTAAATATCCATATGAGTTTAATTTATTATATAACGTTTTGAGTAATGTGTATGAAGAAACTATTATAGATGATGATATTATTTTTATAAAAGATGTAAAAATATCTTACTGTAAGGAAGAAAAAATTATAAAAATAAATTGGCTATCAAGTCCAATTAATGATTTAATAGCTGATAGTGTTAATTTTTTAATTCTTGAATTTTTGCAAACAATAACTTCAAATAAAACTTTACCTGTTTGCAATAATGTAACTGATCAAAATATATATGATATGATTATTTCTTTTGTTGAAGAAAATTATACAAATGTAGAAAGAATTTCTAAAATAGAAATAAAAAAATTTTTATTGAACGATAATGTTAGAAAAAAAAATGAAGAAAAAAAAGAGCTTTATATTGATGGCAACAAAAATGATGATAATAATAAGAATTATAAAAGGAGTGAAAATTATGTGGATGAAAAAGATGATTTAAATAATTATAATAATGATACAAATTTTGAAGGGAAAGACAACAGTGTTAATGAAAATGAAAAGTATCATTTATATGATGATATACTTTTAGATTACATTGCGAATGATATATATTTTGAAAACAGTCAAGATGAAATAAATGAAATACTGAAATTTGAAATAAAAGATAATTCTAATAATGATGTTAATGTTTTTGTTGATATTGATAAAAGAGAAGTTATTTGTAAAGAAAAAAATATTTTAATAAAAATTAAAGAAATTTTAAGAAATATAGAAGAATCATTATTACCCATGTGTTTTTAATTTCAATCCAAATATATACGTATATATATTTGTACTTGGCATTTCTTTTTTATTAAAACATTTTTAAAATTAAAAATATAAAAAATATTTAATAAAAAAATAATTATTTAAAACACATTTTACTTTTAATAAGGAAGAAAAAAAAAAAAACAAAAAAAAAAAAAACAGAACATAAATGATATTCATATTATTTTTATTATTATTTAAAAATAAAATATTCTTTTAAATAAAATTATAACATTATTAATTTATCTATTTTTACGTTAAATTTCATATAAATCTTTTTTTTTTATTACTCTTAGATCAAATGTGAACATATAAATAATAAAATTTTTTGTAAACATCAAAGTAATATATTAAAATAATTTTAAAAACTTAAAAACATATAAAAAAAAACAAAAAAAAAAAAAAAAGGTTCTTTTAGAATATGAATACTTATTTGTATCATACAAAATAAAAGAAAATTAAAAATTCAAAAATAAAAAAAATGGATAAAAAAATAAATAAAAAACAAAAAAAGTTAATTTTTTTTTTTTTTTTGGGGAGGAGATGTAATGAAATTAAAACATTTTAAAGTGGTGGAATAATACTATATATAAATATAGAAAAAATTAAAAAAAAAAAAATAATCAAATTATATATATTTAAAAAAAAAACAAAACAAAAATAAACAAAAAATATGCTTAATGAAATTTATTGAAACATTATTTTTTTGTAAAAATTTAGAGAAATGAGAAAATAAAGGAATTACGAAACACATTTAATAGTCAAATCAATTATACCAATTGTATTTTTCTAAAAAAAAGAAAAAAAAGAATAAATATATAAATGCTTATTTATTGGTTGCAATAATATAAAATATGTCTTATTCTAATAAAATCTCATAGAATTCAATAAAAAAATAAAAAATTTAAAGATAAAGATAAAATTTAAAAAAAATAAAATTTTTTGTTAATATTTAATTACTTTTTCGTCAGTTAAAGAATACTTTCCATCAACGTTTCTGTATTAAAAAAAAAAAAAAAAAATTATATAAATAAAATTATTAAATATATATTTAATATATATTTAGATATATATACCTTATGCTAAATACACTTCTTGCAATAAAATAATTTTTTTTTTTTTTTTTAAAAAGTTCAATATAAATTCTTGTATTTTCCTAAAAATAAAAATTTTTTAATAAATTTAATATGTTTTTGTTAATTGCTAAGTAAAATTCATTTTTATTTTTTTTATAATTATACTAATTCAGATAAATTCAATTTTAGGTATTCTAAAAAAAATATTTTGTCTTTAATAATTTTTTGACATTTCGTGTTATTCCTCCTGATATATATAAAAATTATATTTATAAAAAATTAAATTATGTTTATATATTCATTTAAAATTGTTAATATATATTTATGTTGTTTGCATATTACCTTACATAAAGAATATTAACACTGGAACTTTTAAGAAAAGAACTTACAAAATATTCAACAGTTGTATCATTATTTTTTAATAATAATTTTACATCTTTTATAAAAATGATTAAGAATTTTTTTATAGAATTTTCTTGACTTTTTTTTTCTTTTAATTCATAAATATTTTGAATATGTTTGTTTAAGTTGTATAATTTTATAGATGTTTTCCACATAGGTTCCTCTAATTGTTTTTTTTTATTTAAAAAAAGACCTTCATGAGATAAAAATTTTATATCATCTGGCAAATAATCAGTTGAAAAAGAAAGTTTAAATTTTATATACTTTAATTTATATTCATTTTTTATATGAATTAATAATTTAGAAGCTACAACAAATAAATCATGATAAGAAAATTCATTTTTTAATAATTCAATTGATTTTCCTATACAATATGTTAATAAACCTATATTAATAAGTAATATGAAAAAAAAAAAAAAAAAAAAAATTATGATGGATATTGTATTTATAAATTATTAATATATATATATATATATATATATAATAAGAAAGTGATATAAATTAGTTACCTCTAACTTCATTATTTATTAAAAGTTCATAACTATTTCTATCTTTAATATCTGGAGAAAAGAAAAAAATAGATGGGCTAAGCGGTTTCTTAATCTTCTTATTATCATCCTTGTAATTATGTAACTCATAATCTAATGGTCTTTTAAGGTCTTCTATATATACAGAATCAACATTTCTATCTCTAATTTTTCCAAACGTTCTAAGTGAATTAAAATATTTTTTACTTGATTCCAAATGACTATTCTTATATATTTCGGTTACATTAATATTTTTATTATAGGTAATAGATGTAAAAGTAGGAACGAAATATGAAGTATAAGTAGTATCAAAAATAACACATAGTTGCTTACCTCCTTCTAATTTTTTTATTATATTAAATATTTCATTAGAATATACATAATTATTTTTAGAGTGATCTTGAGGTAATAAAGCAAAATTATGATTTTCTGAAAATTTTGTATCAACTAATTTTATGGAATAACCACAGAAATAAAAAAATAAAACATCTCCATTGTTAGAATTAATTATAAAATTATTCAAGTTATTTAATATATTTTTTTTATTAGCCTTTTGTGCCATAAAATTCTTATAGCTTATATTACAATCATTTAATAAAACTAATTCATTGAAGTCAAACTTTTCTATTAAATATCCGCATAATTGTAAAGTGTCATTTATGCATCCTTCTAATAATCCGTTATAGTTTAATGTAACTAGTAATGCTTTTTTTCTTCCTATATATGGTTTTTCTACTTCTGATAAAAAATATTTATCCGATAAATTAATTTTGTAATTACTTTTCTGATCTTCCATACTTTCTATTTTTGTTTTCATATAAGAAATAGTCTTATCATCACAAAAGTTTGATGAACGAGTATTATTTTCAAATTCTCTATAAGTGTCCAATTCCTTTTCAGAAGGTACACTTTTCTTATTACATCTCTTTTTATTATTATCATTATTATGAATTTCATTTATATTATTGTCTTTTTTATTATTTATAATAATATTATTATCATCATCAACTAATTTAAAATCTTTTTTAATGTTTAATACTTCATTAGTTTTATTTTCATTAAATAATAATGAGGAAATATATGAATTCTTCACAGTATAATATGACTCTGAAGTATTGGAATTTCTACTTCTTGACACTTTTTCTAATTTTATTTTTTTATCTAGTTTTTTTTTATATTTTTTTAATTGTTCAAATAATTTTTTATTTTTTGTTAAATTATTAATGCACTGAATACATGTATTTAAGTCATCATATACTTTTGATTTTAATAATAATAACTCATCAAAATTTTGATTTACATTTCTTGAGTTATTTATATCTTCAATTTCATGTATCTTTTCAAATGCATCATTAATTAATGTTTCATTTTTTGTTAACTTCTCTTCCTTTTCACATATATTTCTGTTTAATTTTTGAAACATTGTATTATTTGTAGAGTCGTTTTTTAAATCTATTATATTTTTAACGTCTTTAGAAAAGTCAGCTTTGTTGTTATCTTTTATAGACAATTTTTGTGAATTATTTTTTTCTTTTATTGAATTATCTTTATCCGTAATTGATACAATAGAACGAACATAAAAATGATCGTCACTATTCTTATAAGTTTTCTTACTTTCATCATTTAGTAAATTTAAAAGTGTAAATTTCTCATTATTTTCATTTATATAGTTATTACACATTTCTTTATTACTTATATGTAATATATTTTTTGATATATTATTATCATTCATATCTTTTGAGTCATCTTTCATTATATTATTTTCAGTAGATTTCACATCTATATTTTTGTTAATATAATTATTTGTATTTGAATTTTTTAATTTATCCTCATTGAAAAAAGTGTAATTTAATTTTTCTGCTTTTATATTTTCATAAATGCATGTATTTTTTTGATTTGATTTTTTTAATTCACTATTTTTTTCACAAAAAAATTCATTCAGCTGAGAGTGGTTTAGTATATTGTTTTTATTTTCAAAACTTACTTTCGTATTTTCATTTGCATGTAAGTTTTTGCTTTTGATTACATTGTTTTCTTTTTCGGATTCATGTATGATATTTATTCCTTTAATTATAATATTACCCTTTTCTAAAAAAGAATAATTCATATTTTTATTATCACTCACATTTTTATCATTATTATTTTTAAAAATATTATTTATATGTTTATTTGTATGAATTAATGCTAAATTTGAATTATTTTTATTTTGCAAAATATTATCATTTTTTATACTTGATGAATTTTTTGATATTTTTTCTGAATCATTTATAAAATTATTGTATTTAATTGTGCTATATTTACTAATATTTTGTTTTGCATTATTATTGTCGTTGTAATTACACGTTTTTTCTGAGTTACTGTAGTTTACTCCCTTATCATGTGTATTTATGGAACTATTTAAAATATTATGCTTGTGTAAAATATTATTTATTAAATTTGAATTTATATTCCTATTTATTTTTAATTGATTTTCATTATTTTCTTTATATGTATTTTGTGGATTACTTGTACTTCTTATATTTTGATTTTCATTAATACAAGCATAATCCATTTTTAATTTTTCGTTAATATTACTGTTAACTTTTTCAATAATTCTATTTTGTATCTTTTCTTTTTCTAAAAGTTCCTCTGATTCCTTTTTAGGATTTCTATAAAGATAAAGGTCTTTTCTGCTGTAATTTTTTTTATTTGCATTATTATTTTCTTTTAAATTAATGGCTTTACAAATGTTCATATTTTTAATTTTCGAATCTTTTTGAGTATTTCCGCTTGTAAATTGATAGATGTTTGTTAATATCCTTTCATGATATTTATGTTTATCATATAAAAATAAATTTTTTGAATTAGGAGGACTTTTATCATTAATTTTTCTTAAAAAGGAATTTCTGTTAGAAAATAACAATTTTCTAGTATCTTCTCTTTCATTAAAATTATGAATATTATTTGTAGATTTCTCTTGATTCTTAAGAGGCATGTAATTTTGTTGATATTCTTTTAGATTATTAATATTATTCTTACTATCAAAAAGTACTTTTTCGTTTTCTATTAATCTATTTATTAAATAATTTTGATTATTTTTAAGAGATGATTCAATGTTTTCTTTTTTTATGACATGTTTCTCTAAATTATTTTGATTTTGTGACTTTTTTATACTTGAAGGAAATATAAAGTTATATATTTTATTAAAAGCATTATTATTTTCACTTTTTGTATTAGATGAATTGTCATTTATTTTTTTTTTTTGTAAGATAGAATTAACACTATTTTTATTTACAGACGAATTTTTTTTTAATTTTTCTAACTCTTTAAGAAATTCAGAAGAATTAAGAGAATGTAATACACTTCTATTTATGTCTTTTTTTCTATTAAAAATTTTTGATATAGTCTTTTTGAAGTATTTATCATTTTTAGTCCCATATTTTAATATGTGAAGATTTTCATAATTCTGAACATTTTTTTTTTGATGAGATGCATTTTGAGCAACATTAATAGAAGTAATATTATTATTTAATTTTTTTATATTACTATTATTATTATTATAAAAATATATAGGAGGATAAGTATTTAAAAAAATGGGATTATTATTATTACGAAATATACATTTATTATTATTATATGAAAGATTCCTATTTTTATTTAAATGTATTCCTATGTTAGATTCATCACTTATATTTTTATTAATATTTCTTTCAAAAAAATTATTTAATGAATTATTATATAAATTATTATTATTTAATAAATCTCTAACATCAAAATATTTTTTATTATTGTAATTATTTAATTCCTTTACACAATTATTTATAATATTATTTTCATATTTTTTATTATCATTATTAATTACGGTTGAGTAATTATAACAATCCACATTATTAATGTTACTACAATTCAAATAATTTTTAGTAGATATATTATCATAAATAAAATTCCTTTTATCACAATTATTCATTAAAATAGTTAAATCTTTTTTTATTCCAATACCGGTAGTAGTGTTATAACCTTGAGGTTTTAAAATTTTACTGGTGTAAGAGTTAAAAACTTTATCTTTATATTCTGATCTTTTTTTTTCATTTTCATTTTCGTTCTCTATAAAAAAGAAATAAAATAAGTAAAAAGACTTGATAAATAATCGATGATATTGTATATTTATAATCTATATAGAAAATATAAGAAATAATAAAAATAAAAATAAATAAATACATGCAGTAATGGCATATTTCTATAATGGTTGCATTATTTTGAGAAATATTCTTAATGAAATATACTCCATATGTTTATAAAATATTTTATAACAATAAAGACAACATATCCTTGGTGAAAATAATATTATTATAAAAATATATTAAAAAAAAATTAAATTAAATATAATTTTTCGGAGTACATTTAGCCGCATCTTTTTAAAAAAATTTATTTTCAAAAGTTCATAGGTATATATATATATATATATAGTATTTAAGTATTTATATAATATATAATTTAAAACTAAAATTTTATCAAAAATTAACATGTGATTAAAAAAATTTATAATTTTATAAAAAACAAATGTGCTATTAAAAAAAATTACTATCTTTTATCTTAAAAATAAATTGTTCAATAAAATTTTATTTTATCATAAGAATTAGAAAAAAAAAGAAATATACAATTTAAAATTAAGTTACAATGAAAATATAATACTTTAAAATATAAAAAATAATTAAATAATATAAAGAGTATTTTTAAAAATAGAAAAAAATTGTTTATTCAACTATTAAAATAATTTATACATATCAAAAAAAAAACATGAAAATTAAAAATATTATTCTTCATTCACTTGTATATATATATATATATATATATATATTCATATTTAAAGACAAATATAAATAAAATCTTAAAAAATAATTGTATATTTTTATTTTATTAATAAAAAAAAAAAAAAAAAAAAAAAAAAAAAAAGTAAAAAAATTAAAAATAATATTATTACCATGTTTTATTAATTTATTCTAGTATATTTTAAGAAAATAACTCAAAAACCATATATCATTTCATAAAATTATAAAATAAATAAAATATATAAAAATAAATGAAAATTATACCTTTTATTAATATCCTTCCTCTTGAATCGCATGATATGTTGGCAGTAGAAGTATCAAAATTTTCTTCAATTTTTTTGTTTTTCTTATATATGTTTATATTTTCATTAGAGCTATAGAGAGGAGAATATGTATTACTACTATTCATTTTATTTTTAGATTATTTATATATACATAATAATTCTAATTTTATAATAATCAAGCATTTTCAATAATATTTTTATCATAACATTATATAGATGAATTGAATAGGATGATTTTCTAATAAATTTTTGCTTTAAAAATTTTATAAATAACTACTAGTTCTCTATATCTTTTCAAAGATATATATATCTAAATAAATATAATTGAGTTTCTAAATTATGAGTATGTTATTTTTCATATTCTCCATACAAGAAAAAAAAAAAAAAAAAAAAAAATGTTTATTTTATATAAAAACTCTAAAAAAGTACTATGTTTTTATAAAAAATATTAAAAATGACACATATATCTGTAAAAAAATAATAGAAATATGAAGAATATTGTAAAATATATATAATAAAATATATTTTAAAACAAACGTTTTAAAATGTTCTGTTAATAATTTTTTTTTCTAAATAATTTTTAAATACTAATATTTATATTAATATTTCAAAGAATAACTAAACATAAGAAGAACAAAATTAAAAAAAATAAAAGTCACATACATATTAGCGTCTACGTGTGCACATAAATGAAGTTGTATTTTATAAATTTTTAAATTATTTAAAAATAATATTTTATTATATTTTTTCTTTTTTTATAAGAAAGTACTGAAGATGTGTGCACAAAAAAAAAAGTGATAATAATAAAAAAAATGTTAAAATAATAAATAATTCATCTCATTATTGTAAATATAATATATATATATATATATATATATATATATGTAATTTTTTTTTTTTTTTTTTTTTTTTTTTTTTTGCACACAATTTTTTTTCTTTTAAAAAAAAAAACTCTCTAATTTTGTCCATTTTTATTTTCAACAAAAATAATAGAATATATCTTAATGATATCTTTCTAGATGTGTAATGAATGTATGCAAATTTCCTTTATATTTGATAACTTTTATTATTTTACTTTTATTTTTTACTGTATTTATAATATATTTTGAATGCACGAAAAAATGGGATAATTCTATCATTGAAATAGTTTTTTAAAGAATTAAAGTATCTAACTTTTACTAAAATAAAATTATAGAAATATGTATTTTTGAATCGTAAGATTTATTAAATTTATTAAATTTAAATTAATAATTTAGAAGTATAGTTTTAAATGATTTCTACCTGATTGATATTAGTGTTTAAAAAAGATATATAACAAATACATAATTTAAATTATATGCATTTAAAAAAAAAATTATTTATATAATTATATAAAGGTTATTATTTAAAAGTAAAAAAAAAAAAAAAGTTATTATACATTAGGTATATTTTAATTAGACAAAATTTTTAATCGAATAATTAAAAAGAAGAAATTGCAGATCATATATAAATAATATTTATATAAATTTTTCAGTATATTAAACATTTTATTTAATTAGGTATTTAATAATTCAATTAAAATATTGGTAAATTTTAAGTTTATAAAGTTAATTATTCATATGAATATATACAAAATAGTTTTAACTGAAGTATAATTTATGGAACTTTTTAAAAATATATCTTTGAATTAATGAACTTTCACATAGGAATTTTCTTATATGAAAAAAAATGAATTTTATTATATGGTAGAAAATGTAGTATATTAAAATTAGGGTATTATTTATTTAAAGAAAAATATAAATTTATTTTTATTTTACTTTTTTTTTCTGTACCTTAATTATAATGGAAGTAAAGTAATTAAGACTTCAATTTTTAATCATATATTTTGTTATTTTTTTTTTTAACAACATTCTTATTATTCTTTTGAGAAATATATAATTCACTTAATTTTTTTAAATAAAAAAATTCATTTTATAAAGATAATTCCTTTTTTTAATTAAATCGTTAAACATCTATTTAGATAAAGTACTTTTCGTCAATTTCAATAAATTAAAAAAAAAAAAAAATATAGAATAATAAAAGGAAAAAAAATTAATAAATAATTTTGTAAAAAGATAAACATTTTTTTTTTTTAAAATGAGTATTTAGCTTATCATTTTCATAATTATTTTTTTTTTTTTATGTAACTATGTCTTTTAGGATATCTGTTCTGTAGTTTTTATAATTACATTTATTTTACATTATAAAATAATAAAGTAGTTTTTATATTATAAATTATTAATCTTGTTAATATTGTATCATATATATATAAATAGAAAAACAGTTGTATAAAAATAAAAATTTTGCATTATAATTAAATTTGTATTTAATTTATTTTAATTTAATTTCATTAATTGTTTTATACAAACATTAGTTATGTATAATCAAAAATTCACATTTAAAAAAAAAATATTTTAAAATCTTTAAGTAAAATTTAGACTACTTTTTAAATATACAATAATTGAAATTATTAGTAATTTTTTACATATGATGAAAATAAATTTAAATAAGACTAAAAAGAATAAATTATTTTTGATTACTTAATAATTAAAATAATTTCAATGAATTATAATACAAACTATATATTTATTTTTAAAAATTTAACACAAATGAAAATATGGGTAATGTGAGGCTCGAACTCACGACCTCGGGATCATGAGACCCGCGCGCTAGCCATCTGCGCCAATTACCCTTAAATAAAAAATGAAAAAAAAAAGTTATATTAAAAGGTATTAATTATTTTAACATCATTAATTTTATACATAATAATAAATTATCATTATATACAATAAATAAATATGAAAACTCAGTTTATAATTTTTTAATTTTGATTAAACTTATATTCTTTCAATATAAAAGAGGTTACATCTAAGAATGTATAATTCATGAAAAATATAATTACTTTATAATGTATTTTAAAAAAGTTATTCTTAAGTATTATTATTTTTCATTAAAGTAACAATTTTTATTCAAAATAATATTTAAATATGTTCATTTCATACACCTTTGAGAGTTACATATTTAATTTTTTATTCAAAGTTTTTATAGCTCTTCATGAATTAAAAAACTTAAAAATAAATTTTGAACAGAATTTTTGTTTTAGCATTTATTAAGAAATGCTAATTATTTATATATATAGAATTATGATAAGTATATTAAATTTAATTAAATATACTTTCATAAAAACAAGAAGTAATATATATATATAGCTACTAGAACTTAAAAAAAAAAAAAAAATATATTTTCTTAATATATGAGTTATAATGCAATTGTAAATCTAACATTTTTAAATTTGCAAGAATTATTAAATATATAGATATATTTAGTTTTCATTATCATAAATTATTTATGAATATATTTTTTAAAATATAATTAAAATATATTAAATCTTACATTAAAGTAATTCTCTTCGCATTTAAAATATATTTTTTATTTTTTAATTCATATCTTTTTTAAAAATTAATACATAAAATATTTAAGTATTGAATAAATTTATATGAAAAGACTCATTAACACAATAACTTAAAAAAGGTAAAACATATAAAATTAAATTAAAAAAATGTTTTTTAATTATGTGTGTGTGAATACATTTAATCACATATAAATTGATTTTATATTTTTTATACTTCAAGTATTATATATAAGTATTTAAATGTGTATACATGTATATCTTTTTTATTTTTTTTTTTTTTTTGTGATTATATATATATATATAAATATATATTTATATGAACTAACTGTTATTCATTAAATTATAAGTTGCACCGATGATTTAGCATGGTTGCTAAGTATGACTTCAAATCATTTGGCGTAGTGACACTGCGCAGAGGTTCGATTCCTCCTTCGGTGCGGTAGATAAAAGTATATTTCATTAAAAATTTAAAAGTTAATTTTTATTTTTAGATATATATTATTTTTGATTTTAATTATCAATAGCATTGTAAAGTAAAATTATTTATAAGGAAAATGTTAATGCAATAAAAAAAAAAAAAAATAATTTTATAAAATTACGGAACTATTATACCATGCAACGTGTAAAAGCAAGTACAACATAACACAATTTAAATATAATATTGTATTAAGTTAAAGTATTGAAATTTGTAATATTGAATATATAGAAAAATGAATATTTAAGATAAAGATAATTTTTTTACTGTATATATATATATATGAAGAGTTATGATGGAAATTTTTTAAGTTTGAAATATTATGTCTTTCTAATATTTATATGCCTACATTTTTTTTAAAATGCTACTTTATTATAAATTAGTTATTTTCGTTAAAAACAATATTTTTCAAAATTAAGTTTTATTTATATATATTATGTCTTGATTTAAAAAATATTATGAATATATTTTAGAAATATAAATATGTATCTATTTTGTGAGAAAGTAGACATTTTGGAAATTTTTCATTCAAGAAAGAAATTTATTTTTATTAGTACATTTCATTATTAAGTATTAACTTTTATTTAAATAAATGTATTTTTAAATTTAATGTTTTTTTTTCTATTTATCATATAAAGACTTGTGTTCATATCTTTTATAGTTAATCATAATATATTTTTGAGTTATCATACGTCATTCATATAAATGAAAACAGACATTTTATCCTTAGTGTAATTTCTTCTCATAAAAAATTGAAAAACAAGGAAATACTGTAAATATAATCATAATTTATTTTATCAAACTTTTAGTATATACTTAAACATAATAATTTTTTTTTAAATCTTTTCAAATATTATTCAAAATAATAATATGGAAACACAACGCAAAACACATAAGAGTACACATAAGAATTTTTTTTCAATTAGTAAAATTTTTACTTATTTTTTTAGAAATATTTATTATAATTAAAAATTATTATTAAAGAGAACATATAATACACACATTTAAAATTATGATGTAGTAATTAAAAAATGTATTATAAAAATATGAAATGTACAATATATTAATAAAAATGGACTTCAATAATTAGCATTAAAGAAATGTAAAAGTTTAAATTTAAAAAAAATAAAAATATATATAAATATGTAAAAAAAAAAATTTTCTATATTTTACATGGTAGTTACATTAATTTTCGTTATAATTAAAAGGAAAAAATGTTACATAAAAATGTAAGGAATACAAAATTAATATTTTTATTTTACTTGTTTATCTCTTAATAATATATTTTTTATATTAAAATATAGAATTTTTCTTTGAATTTTTCTAAAATTTATCTCAAATTATAATTTTTAAAATTATATATTTGCCAAATTTCCAATTATGAAGAATTGAATATATTATGAAATGACCAAATTCTTAATATAATTCATCATAAAATTACTATTATACGTTTTCCTATTTAAATTTTAATAATTGAGTATACATGTTTTTGTTTTTTAATTCCTTCAGAAATTACAATTCTCTTTATTTATTATTTTTTTTTTTTTTTTTTATATTAATATAATTTTTCTTATATAAAATCCTTTTATATTTCTAATGAATGATTTCATTACATTATATTTATTTTATTTGTCCATATTTTTATGCATTATTTTACGAAATTTTATTAAATATTAATATCTATATATAATACAATGTTTCTTTTAAATTACTTTTTTTTTTTAAAAGAAAGTTTTTATATAATGAAAATTTTATATTTTATTCACCAAAATATTAAAGAACAAATTATATGCATTTGCATAATTTTATATATTTTTCATACTTAAAATTTAATAAATATTTTATTAAAAAGATATAAAATAAAACTTTAATGAAAATTTGAATACTACTTGTAAAAAAATAATAAATTTTTTTAAAAATAAATTTTTTTTCTCTTTTTTTTTAATAATTTATTTATGTAATTTTCTTATGTTTTCTTACTAAAAAGATATAAAAAAATTGTGCACAAAAAAAAAAAAAAAAAAAAAATTGAATAAAATAAAATAATAAAGAAAAAGAAAAACAGAAAGTAAAAAAATGTAAAAAATCAAAACGAAAGAATAAATAAATAAAAATTATGTAAATAAAAATATAATAAAAATAAGATATTAAATAAGATAAAATAAAAAAAAGCATTAATACAAAATTAATAATTTACAAATAAAAGAAAATAATAAAAATAATACAAATCTATAAAAATTGGAACACATGAGTAAAATATAATGATATAAAATTAACTTCTAAATATTAAAGAAAATATAACTTACATATTTTTTTTTTTTTATTTTTTTTTTTTTTTTTTTGATGTTCTTGTTTTACTGATTAAGAAAAGCGATGAAGAATAAAACAGAGGTAAAAATATATAATTTCAATGAGTTAAAATATATTTTATTAATACTAAATCTTTAATTTCCTAATTTATATATTTTTGTTGAATATATCAAATGTAAAATATTTTATTTTTTATGTATATGATTAATTCTACATACTAATTTTTTTTTTTATTAAGTATGATTAAATAGAATAGTATGTTTCTTTTTCTTATACATATATATATATATATATAAAAAATTAAAAAAAAATACAAATGGATTCAAATTCAATAAAAGTTTGCATATGCACATTTATGTGTGTGTGAAAATTAAAAAAAAAATAATTATTTTTTTATATATACACATATGGATATTTTTTTATACAGGAATTAGATCCTGATATGCTTGGACTTTTAAAATGTGCTTTTAATGGAGGTGTAAAAGTAAAAAGTGCTGCTGAAGTTGGTAGAAGAGCTGTAGAATATTTCAGAGGAGACGATTTTTTTAATTTTATAAATACTAATAAAGATATGTTAAAAAAAAAATTCCCAAAATTATTTGTAAATAGAAATTTAATTGATAGTAAGGATATTGAGGACTTTGCTGATATTTTTATACAAAAAGGATATATATATAAAGCCCAATATAAACCAATTAAAGGAGTAATTGAAAAGGACGAAAACGGGATATATAAGAGACCTAAATGGCCAAAAAGATTAATTATGACTTCAAAGCAAAATTTTGATAAGACAAGTTTTTATATTTTAGTTCATGAAAGAAATAAAAAATTGCAGTATGTTATGCTAATAGGTCTAATAACAATAGTTTTAATATGTTGTATGTTCCCAGTATGGCCACTAAAGCTTAAATTAGCATTATGGCATCTTTCAGTTGTTTTTATAACAATAATATCAGTAATAATTGTAGGAAGATTATGCACTTTTGTCTTTTTTTGGTTTTTTGGAGTTGATTATTGGATCTTTCCAAATTTATTTGATGAAGACTGTAATGTTATTGAATCATTTTACCCCATCCAATCATGGGTTTATAGAAAAGATACTTGGCTTCTTTTTGTTGCAAGAATTTTCACTGCTATTTTATTAAGTATAGGAATTCATCAATTAGGAAAAACGCATTCTATTTCAGACATTCGAAATTTTGCAACTCAATCCTTTATTGATATTTTAGAATGGGGTAATAAGAAATTAGCCGCTTCACCAGAAAATGTATCAATGTACAAATCTATTGACGCAAAAGCTACATTTGAAGGTGAAAAAGAAGAAGAAGAAGAAGTTATATATGATGAAAATGAAGAAAATTATGACTGCCTAAAAAAATGTGGTTTCCAAACATTCGAAGAATTAGTGAGGAGATGCTTTTTAAAATGTGAATGCATGGAGGTATTGATACTGATGATTTCATATAAGAAAAAAGGAGAAAAAAATAAAAATACATATTTTAAAAAAATTCCATCATTTTTATGTTTCATTTTCATTTTAATTATCTATCATTTTAATTATCTATAATTTTTTTTTTTTTTTTTTTTTTAGAAAATTATAAAGTCTGATTGTTATGAAAAAAGATGTTCTAAAGTAACAAAAGATGTTTTAGATGAAGCACACAAAGAAGCTTGCTTTGAGAAATCAGAGAGTTAAGCATGTGCAAAAAAGATAAAAATATAGAATTCTAAATAATTTTGTAAATTTGATTATAAATAGGCTTGGGATAATAATGATTCTATACACTTTTTTGAATCATTTTTGTGTCATTTTTCTTATACTTCTTTTTAAAGAATTAATAATGTTTCTATATTCGTTTCATTTTAATGTATTTTGTTATTTTATTTTTCATTGATTTATATCATTTTAATCCTTTTTTTTTTTTTTTTTTTTTTTTTTTTTTAATGAAAAAATTTACAGATTGTAATTTTTTGTATTTAAAATATAAAAAATTAAAAAAGAAAAATTTTTTTTATGGCATTT
>NW_021628238.1:230488-230693 GCF_900005855.1 Plasmodium gallinaceum | reverse complement strand
AAAATATTTTTTAAATAATTTTTTATATTTTTCTATTTCTCCACCTATCTTTTTATATATATTATCTTTAGTAAAGCAATTATCATCAATTATCTAATATAAAAAAAAAANTAATTATTAATTAAACATATATACATATGGGATTTATTTTCTTTATAAATAATTATTAAGATGAAATATATATATTCATGATCTTTAAGTAAAA
>NW_021628238.1:199985-229488 GCF_900005855.1 Plasmodium gallinaceum | reverse complement strand
TTTTTTTAGAGAAAAAGGAAAAAAAAAAAAAAAAACTGATATGAAAGTTATACTATTAAATAATTCTATGCATATATAAATAAAATGAAAGTTTAAAAAGTACAAAATTAAAATAAATAATATTATTTTAAATATCTTTTTTTTTTGTATCAATAAATAATAACAAAACAAAAATAATATAAAAAAAAGAAAGAAAAAAATGAAATTACCTAGAGAAGTGGTTTTTCAAGTTGCAAAAGGATTTAGGGGAAGAAGTAAAGGCTGTTTTAAAATTGCAAGAAGTAGAGCGATGAAAGCTTTGTTATATTCTTATATTATGAGGCGTCAAAGATATAGACGATTAAGAGTAAAAGCAAAAAAAAAATAAAATATATATATATATATATATATGAAATAATTTATATAATTAAAATTAAAAATAATGTGAATAAAATTTAAAGATAAAAATAAAAAAAAAAAAAAAAAGACAATTTTTGTATTAATATATTTTTTTTTTTTTCTAATTTTTGTAAATTATTTTATTATTTAAGGTTCATTGGATAGCTAGTATTAACAGAGCTTGTAGGGAATGGAAATTTACATATGCACATTTTACAAATAGTTTATTAAATAATAATATTTTATTAAATAGAAAAAGTTTATATAATTTATGTTACACCGAACCAATAAGTTTCAAAAGTTTAGTAGATGAATCCAAATACATTTTTTTTCAAAGAAAACTTAAATTTAGAGATATATCTCAACTTTAATACACATTTCTTTTTTCCTGTTTGTTATTTTTTACTTAATTTTTTCAATTTTTTTTTTTTTTTTTTTCGTTTGTAAACTTATAAAAAAAAGTTTAAAAGAGTTAAAAAAAAATACTTTTAATATTATAAAATAACTGCAAACTATTATTATTATACACTTGAAAAAAAAAAAAAAATTTAGAATATATAAGAAAAACCATTAACATTATTATAAAAAAGTTACAAAAAAAAAGAATTTTTGATTTTTTAATGTAAAAATAAAAAGGGTTAAAAAATTAGGATATTATTATTTAAGTTAAAAGATATATATTTAATTTTACTTTTTTAAAAATCATTAAAAAAATCTAAAGCAAAATTAATATTATCATATACATAATCAACATACATTTTAATTTGATCGTTGTTATACTGTAAATTATTTACATAATTTTTATTTTGATCACAAAAAAATGAAGAAAAAATTTTTGTAAGAGAATAATGAAATTCATTTTGAAGTGTGGAGGAGCATAAGTTATTTATTTGAAAATTATAATGTTTAGGTGTATTAAAAAAAAAATAAAAACTATATGGTTCTTGTATTGAATTTTCCCAGTTTTGTATTTTATTTTTTTCTATATTTTCTTTTTTATATATTTTTTCTTTTGAATCATAATTAAATATATTATTTTGTTTCTTATTTTCATTGTTAAGATTATTTTTTTCCCAGTTTTTTTCTACTGATACGTCTAATATACTATCTTCTTTACCTTCAGCTAAATTAGAGATAGACATTTTTCTCTTTCTTTTATTTTTTATTAAATGTAAGTAATCTATTAAAAATAGATTGTAATTAAAAAAAGTTTTATGAAAATAATAAAATTCTTTTATATATATACATAAATAAAATTTATGTAATATATGAATATTAATCATTAAAGGATGAAGAAAAATAGTGTAATTTATTAATTTTATTAATTCTCCCAAATGCTTTAATTCATGTTTTATTTTTTTATATAGATTTTTAAATTGAATAGATAAATTATCTTTATCCTTATTATGTTGAAGTGTAATATATTTATTAACGTCATTATTATTGAGAATTTTAATAATTTCAGTAACTATAATTAATAATTCAACATATGTGTAAAAATATTTTTTATAATTTCTTTTATTTGTATCACTTTTTTCCACATTTAACTCTTTCATATTTAATTTGTTGCTCATATTTTCTTCATTATTCAAATTTTTAAAATTTTCAAATATTTCATTAAGAATATAAATTAATACAAAATAAATATTTATATCACTAGATATATATAATATACATTTTTTGAAAGAATTTTTATTTTTCAATAATAGTAAATACATATGTAAAATAGAAAATTTTATTAACACTAAAACTTCTTTATTTTTTTTCATTTTATTATTTGATAAAAATATTAAATTAAACCACAAATTGTCTTTTTTATCAAAATTAAATAATAAATTTATTAATCTTTCATCAAAAAAGGAATTTATAAAACAAGAATTAAAGAAAACTGTAATATAATAGCTTATTAAAATGTCGTCGTTTTTTTTTAGGTATTTAATTAATACATTTGCTAATTTCAAAATCTCGTTTTTATTATCTATAAAAATAATAGTATAACTTAATAATTGTAAAATTAAAATAATCAAATTATTTTTATTTTCTATTTCTATTTTGGTTTTATTTATGTTATTATCTAAATTATTAATAACGTAATTAATTAAATAAAGAAAAAATTTGCTTTTATTGAATTCATTACTTAGTTTTTTAATACATATAAAATAAGTAACTTCTTCTTCCTTATTATTTTTTTTATTTTTTAAATAATTAGTAATATGGTTTCTTATATTTAATTTATCGTTTGTTTGCTTATTTTCTTCCTCTATTAAACACAAGGTATTTTCATAAAAAGAAAAATCAAAAAAATATGAATTAATAATAATTAAATAGAAGTTTAAAATAATTATGCAAATGTATATTCCTTTTTCACTCAATAATAAATCTTTAAAATAATTATTAATTATTTCTATGCATTTGAAAGTATTACAACAAAATTTATATAAAGCTGAAATGTCATATATTATAAAACAACATAAAAAGTTAAAAAAATAATTTATATAAATATATGAAAAGTATCCAATTTCCTTATCAAAATGAACTATATTTTTTTCATTTAAATATTTCATTTCAGCTTTGAAGTGATTATTTAAATAAAAGTTAAATGAATTGTAAATACATTCAACAATATTTTTATTTGTAAAATGTGAAAATTTTTGTAAAAGATATATTATATATTTATATTTAAAAATTAAAGAAGAAATATTATTATATATTTGTATTATTCTAAAACAATTGGTTGTATATAAAGATAGCAACTTCTTATTCCTTTTTATTCTTTCTTTTATTGTTGTTATTATATATATGCCATTTTTTGTTAGATCACTATATTCATTATTTGATTCATTAAATTCATTTTTATTTTTCAAAACATCATTTTTTAAGATATTATATTTTTTTTTTTCTTCATTCATATTCTTTATTATTTCTTCCCTTTTTGTTTTTAATTTTTTTAATTCCTCTTTTTTTATACTTTCATTTATATTTTGTTCTTTTGCTTCTAGTTTCTTTATTTCGTCTTTTACTTCTTCCCTTTTTAATTCTAAATTTTTTCTTTCTTCTCTTTTTGTATTTTCTTCTTCATTATTAATTCTCTCCAAATGTTTTTTTTCTTTTAATATTTCTTCTCTTTTTTTCGTGTTTTCATTCATTTTCTTTGATAAATTATTAGTTGTTCGTAAGTTCTTCAAGTTTCTTATAGGACCTAAACTATTTTTTTTTGTTTTGCTTTTTTCAATTAGTTCATTTTTTTTATTTTTCATAAATGTCTGTTTTAAAGAACAATCTTTCTCTAAAAAATTTTTTATGTTTTTATTTAATCCATATTTTAAAGGTTTATTATTTATTTTTTTTTTTAAATTAATGGTTTTTATAATTTCACAGTATTTTTCATAAACATTTAAAAAACCTACATTAAAAAAGCTAGAAAAATGTTCTACAATGTGTCTAGCTATTTGCATTAAAATATTTTCTTTTATTTCATAGTTGTAAGAGTAATAATCATAAAAAAATAGAAGGAAAAATAAAATAATGTTCGTAGTTATTTTATTTATAAATATTTTATTATTCTTCCTAAATTCTAAATGAATATTTTCTAATTTAAAATTTAGTTTTACTTCATCTTCGTAATCATAGAAAACAGAATAACTATTATTTATTTTTTTTTCTTTTGTTAAGTTATATTTATTGTCATTTATTATGTACAAAATAAATAAATATATATTATTATTACGAAAAATATTATTAATTATTATATTTTTAATATTTTCATCTGTATAATTTTCTAAATTTTTATTCCATTCCTTTTTTTTTTTATTTATAAGACTTTCGTAAAAAACATTAATTGATAAATTTTCCATTTTTATGGTATTATTTTCATAAAAAATATTCAAATTCGTGTCACTTATATATATTATGTTTTGAAAAAAAGAGGGAAGTGTTAGTACATTTTTAATCTGCTTAAAAAATATATTATAAAGATCATTTAAATATATATAAATATATGACACAAATATATACAATAAATTCTGAATCATCATTTCATTTTTTTTTTTCTTTTTATTTACTTCTTCTTTATTATTTAATACAAATTTTAAGTATTCCTGAATCATTTCATTAAATTCCTCATAAAATAATTCATTATTTGAAAGAAGTATAGATAGAATATTTTTATCCTTAAAACACATACTTACAATTAATATATAATAATAAATTTTATCATAAATAAAATCTAAATAATTTTTTGCTTTTTTTTCTGCCAAAAAATAATTAATGAAATGATTTATATAAAAGCAATTTTCATCCATCATATTCTTAGTAAAAAATATTGTATAATTAGAGTAAAAATTACTATTACGATTTCTTTTTTTTGAATGATTTTTTTTATCATCTACATTATCATAGTTGTATTTAATATTGTTTATACTTGTGTCTTCACTTTCTTCAATTTCTGTTTTCTTTATTTTAGTATTAATACTGCTACTATTATCACTGTTCTTTTTTTCATTATTTTTTTCATTTTCTTCTTTTGTATATAATTTACTTTTTGAATTGTTTTGAATATACGTTTCTGACTTTTTTTTATAAAAAAAAATTTCGTATTTTTGTAGATTATTCATAGTTTCTTTTCCATCACAAAAAAGTAACTTTATAAATATTTTTATAAAATATTTTTCAAATAATTTTGCTTCTTCTAAAATAGAAAAATTAATATATATATTTTTTTTACCTAAAAAATGTAAAATATATTCACATAATACAATAATGTTATCTTTTTTTTTATTTTCATAGTTAACTTCTTTAGATAAATGTCTGTTATTTTCTAGGTGAAAAAAAAAAGGGAATTTATCTAAAAAAAAACTTAGAAAAAATATAATTGATAAAAACAAAATTTTTTGCTCTTCGCAATTACAACAATAAAAATCCATCATACATATATAATTTGAATTTAGCACATTGTCTTTCTTTTTATAAGAATTTTCATATTCTTCATCATCTGTAATTTCTTCACAATTTTTATATTTATCTACTGTGTAATCATAAAATAATTTGCAATAATTTTTATTAATCTCATCCTCTTTTAATAAATAGTTATACTTATTCATTTCGTTTTTTTTTTCTTTATTTTTATAATCCTCTTTTTCAGTTTCCCAATTTTTTCTGTTCATCTGATATTCATAATTATCTTTTACAAATTTTATATTTTGCATATATATGGTATATTTTAAAATAATTAAATATATTTTTTTTAAAAATTTGCATATATGTTTATCTGCCTTATAGTATTTTAAAAAATAAACTAAAATTTTTTGTTTTGAACTACAGTTATTTTTTAAATATTCTTTAGAAATTTCTGCTTTTAATATTTGTAGTATGTATTTAAAAAAAAATAATAACAATTGTATATATAAGCATTCAATAACAATGTCATTATAAATGTTACAGAAATTTATCAATATATTCATATATCTATTTAAAAATATATGTTTGAATTTATTTAAATCTTTTATATTTTCGTCTAAAATACTCTTATCATTTTCTAATTCTTGAATCATAGTACTATTATTAAGTTGTTCATGGTTGCTTATTATTACTTTATCTTCAAAATTTTTATTCACATTATATGTATGTTCATCTTCTAATTTTTTATCAATGAAACGTTTGTAATCATATTTTTTTAGTGTATCTAAATTTATATGTAGCAAATCATCGTTTTTTAAATAAATATCAATAAAGCATCCCTTTCTCATAATTACATGCAGCATAGACATAATGTTTTTTAAAAAAAATAAATCTAATTTAAGATAATCTTTTTCATGATGTTGAAAATTAACATTTTCTACATCTAAATTTTTTTCAATTTCATATATGTTTATTATATTAGAATAAAAATTGGTACTTTTACTATTTTTATGACTTTTTTTTATTATTTTTTTTGTAAATTTTGAAATAATGAAGAATAAAAAATTAACTAAATTTGATAAGTTCTTATTCTTTTCAATAATTATTTTATTTTTATGTTCTTCATCTTTTAATAAAATAGAATTTTTTTTTTCCTTATTTTCACATATATCAGAATTTATATTTTCATTACTATTATAACAGTTATACTTCATTTTAAGACTGTAATTTTCTAATTTTGCGAAATTATACAACAAATTCAAAGAAAAAATAGAAATTTTATTTTTTAATGTAGATGTGGCTACTGAAATATATAATAATTTATAAATAAAAATAAATAAATCTATATCTTTATTTAAATTGTTAATTTTTGATTTTTCCTTATCTTTTTTCTGAAATATTAAATCAATATATAAACATATATCTAGTACATTTAGAAATTGATCAAGTAATAATATATATTTATGTATAAAAATATTTTTATTTACATGGTTTTCCTTGTTAATAAGTATTAAATGGTTATAAATGAAAAATAGTAACTTGTTTACATAAGGAAATATGTTATTATATACAAAATTTATGATATTAATAATTTCATTACAATCATTTTCAAATAAATAATAAATATTTTTTATATGATCTTTATTGAAATTTATTAATTTATTTATATTGTTATCCATACCTTCAGAATTTTTTGAATGGATTTCCTTATTTTTTTCAAATTTATTTTCTACATATAATAATTCCATATAATAATTATATAAGATGAAAAATAATTTATTTAAATCATATAAATAATTAAAATTGACTTCTTCTATCCCATCATTGAGAATTGGTAGTAATTTTAATTTTGATAATAAATTACGTATGTAAGTATTATATTCTGATATATATATTTTCTCCATTTTAAGATTTAAAAAAAGAAAAGAATTCATATTAGTAATTTTTTTGAAAATAGGAATCTCTGTGTTTTCATTAAATATGTTTTTTCTTTTTAAAATGGGAATAGTATTTTGATGGTAATTATTATTTATTTGGATATTTTTTATATTTTTTATATTTTTAATTAAATAATAATATTTATTAATAAACAAGAAAAAAGACAAAAACATATTATTATTATTATAATTACCATAAAAGCATAACTCCTTTTCTTTGCTATTTATATTAGAATCATGAAATATGTGTAAATATGAAAATTTTGTAGAAAAAAAAAAGAAAGATTTTAATTTTTTAATCATAAACAAAAAATTATTTGATTGTAACTTTTTATAAAGCCAAAAAGGAATAAAATAAACTATTTTATTTTCTATATTAAAAGTATTTTCATATGTATTCTCAAAATTACATAAATCATTTTCTATATATTTATTTTTTCTGTTCAAATTAAAAAAGCTCATTTTATATTTTTTTAGTAAAACTGAATTTTTTAAAACATCAACACAAGTATTAATACTTTCTTTATTATTTACATATTCATCAATGTGTTCTTTTTTTATTTCATCAATTAAAAAATTTTTCAGATTGATTGATACATTATTAAACCATGTATTATTTTTTTTTTCATCTAATGACGAATAAAAATCTTTTTTGTCTTTTTTTTTTTCCAAGATAAGATAAGGTTCTAAAAATATTCTATGTTTCTCTAATAATAAAACTTTCTGGTCAAAAATTAAATAAAAACTTAAACTAATACACAATGCTTTTATAACTTCATTATTAATGAAAAAAAAACAATATAAATGAGACAAAAAAAAATACTTTTCCTTATAGATTCTTTTACATATATTGCTATTTCTATAATTAGTGATTAGAAGTAAAATTATTATTTTTAATACATATATAAATATTTCAATGTTGTATGATTTTGTTTCCTCTTTTATTAAAATTTCTTTTAGTAATTTTAAATACAGATTAAATACTTTTTCATAAATGCAAAGGAACACTTCATTATTTTGTTCTTCTTGCATATTTTTACTGATAAAACAGGAATTTTTTTTTAATATAAATACTATTATATGATTAAAAATTTCTAAACAGCATTCTTTATTAATATCAATATTAGACAATGTTTCAATGATTACTGTTTCTTCTCTTATGCACTGTTTAGTTAAAAAATCACTAACATAAATATTTAGAATATTTACATTAGTATTCCAGTCGTTAGTATACTTAAATATATTATGATAGTTACTGTCTAAATTATTTCTGTCTTTTCTATTTATTTCATTTTTATAAAATTCTTCATATAAATTATTTTTATAATGGTTCTCATTTTTTAAAAAATTTCTATTCTCATCATTAGTAATCTTTATATCATTATTAGAATTTAAATTTTTTTTATCTGATTCATCTATTTTTACTTTACTAAACATTATTTTGAATTGATGATACCATTTCCAGAAAATTTTAAGTGAGAAATTTCTTCTTTTCTTTTTTTTTTGAAATATGTAAAAATATATGTTATGTATATTTAAAAAAACATTTTGATATAAATATATTTTATCATTTACTATTTCTTCTATTGATTTCTTTTTCTTATTTAAAATAAAATATCCACAAAAGTAATTTTCATATAAGAAATGAAAAGAATTATATACAGATTGCTCATATACTATGATATATTTTTTTTTAATATAATTTAATAAAAGCAAAATTTTTGTATAAATTTTAATTTTTGATAAAATAAATCCTTTTTCCTTGATATCCTTTCCTTTTAATGTATCAAATAAACGTAATATATTATTTTTAATATTTTCCAATATAAAAAAAATATAATAATTTTTTATTTCTTTTTTGCTATATATGCATATTTCATATATTATATCTATAAATTCATTTATTTGGATAGAAGATAAAAAAATGTCTGTTGAATAATTTTGTTTTTCTAAGTTATCATGGTTATTAATATTATTAAATACAGAATTTGAACTGTTTTCAATTTGATTAATATTTTCGGTAAAGCATTGCTCTTTTTTATATTTATCAAAAAATAATTTTTTTTTATTGATACTTTCGTAATAATCAGTTTTATATATTTTGTTATTAAAAATATTTTGATTCATTTTATGTTCTTCGTTTTTTTTAAAACTCTTTTGATTAAGCATTTTGCTACAAAAATAAGTATCCTCATAAGTGTTATAATTTTCAGATTGATTATTATCAAAATTATTTTCATTAATGTTATTATTATTATCTTCTTTGTTACTTTTATTTACATTTTCCTTTATATTTTCACTATATATATTGTTACAATAAGTATCATTGTAATTAATAACGTCGATATCTTCATTTAAATTAATATCTTTATGAATGTTTTTCTCAAAGTATTCATTATATTTGATATGGTTTATTTTTTCAGTATTTTCCAATTCATAATTATATGTATTGAAATCACTTAAGGTATCTAAATCATTATCATTTAATTTTTTGTCTTTTTTAAAAAAATTAGGTTTTTCATGGTTAATATTAAAGATAAAGTTAAAAAAAAAAAAAACAATTGTTGTATTATAATTATATATTAATGAAATGATATTATGTAAAAGAAGAAGAAAATTTTTGAATAATTTCACAAATTTAATGCTTTCCTGAGTATTTTTTTTATTTTCAGGAAGATTATCAAAAGTTAATACAAAAATTTTATTGTAATCTTTTAATTTATCAACAATATATTGATACATTGATACACTTTTTTCATCTGTATTCACATAATTAGATACATTATTATATTCAGATGATAGCAAAATAAAGCTATTAAACATCATTTTTAAATTATTTTCAATTAATATATTTGTTATATTTTCGACAAATTTTGAGCAAAAATTGTTATTGTTCTCATAATTATCATTTTTATTATGTTTCTCATATCCATTAATATTCTCATTTTTATTAATATATCCCACTTTTTCTATTAAAATAGAAAATAAATTTTTTATATAATTTTCTTCAGAATCTTTAATATCATATTCATTATTTTCTGTAAATGATTTGCTTAATGAATCAAATGTTTCAAATATTGTATTATTGGTATTATTTGAATTAAAAAAAATATCATCATATTTGGTGTTATCTTTTTTTATATATTTGTAGTAATAGTTGTCTAAAAAATTATCAAGTGTGTAATAATTAATTGGGAGGAAAAAAAAAAAATGAAATATATTATTATTAATACCCATAAAAGTAGATATATCTAATTGATTTGTATTATCAGAGAAAAATAAATTTACGAATGAATAATAATAGAGTAAAAATTCATTGTAATCTTTATAAATTTCATAATCATAAAAAAAAAAGAAAACTTCAAAAAAATGTAAAATTTCGCAGTTGTGGGTATTTAAATTAATATCAAATAGGAACATTTTAAAAATATCAATTAAATCTTTTTTTATCTTTTTCATTAAAATAAAAGATATAGGTGTGTAATTAATATATAGACATATAATTTTTAGTATTTCGATTTGCTTTAAAGTATATTTATAAGTGTATTTATATATATTGTTTGAAAAAATTTCAATACTATCAAGTTTGTTATTTGTTAAATCATCAGTAGGACTTGATGTGGAAGAAAAATTATTTAGCTCATTTATTAACATATCTTCTGAAGCACTTGAATTCATTTTCTTTTTTTTTTTATTATTACATTGATAAAAATTACTTACCTTAATAAAATCAACTAAAATTTCTAAATGTTCATTAATTTGTTTACTCTCTTCATTAAAATAATGAATTAACAAATTATATATAAAATCATATATAATTACAAAGTTGTCTAATTGGAAATTCAAAGTTACACAATTCTGGCTTATTTTACTAATTTTACAATAAGTATTTTTTAATATTTCAAAAATATGCAAAATAATGAATTTAAAAAAATATATGCAATTATTCTCTGTTATTAATAAATAATGATATATATCATTTTCCTTTATTTCTAAAGTTTCCTTATTTTCTATATTTTGCAATTTTTTCATATGAGTATTATAGTAATACAAATTTATATTATTAATTAATTGAGTTATTTTTTTATTATTATTATCTAAAAAATATTTTTTTTCTTCATTATTATTTAGATAGATATTATCATTTTCTTTATTTACGCAAATTAGAAGTAAATAAAAAAGATTTTGACTAATTAAAAAAAAAAAATTATTTATATAAATATTACATATGTGATTACACAAACATTCTTTATCTAGATTTATATATAAACTATATACTACTATATATATTATATATGATAAATTATTTACAATATTATTTACATGATTAAAATCATTTGTTAATTGGTTATTTTCAACATAACTTTTATAAATATAATGAATATTGTAACTTAATGTATATAAAAATTTATAATTAAATAATAATATGTCTTTATTAAAAATATATATATATTCGTTTAATATTTTATTTATTTCTTTATTCATGTATATCAAATCATCTACACTTATTTTTTTTTTTATTATGTTAATTCCTAATATTTCAAAATAATTGAATTTCATTTTTATACTGAAGATTAAAATTTTCATTTTATTAATATAATTTATTATTTTATAGGCAAAATTTTGATTAAATAAATAATTATTTTTTAAATATATTGAATAATAATCCATATAATTTTTTTTTTTATCTTTGATATTTTTTTTTTTTTTGTCTTCCTGATTTTGGGTATCATTTTTTATATTTTGATTATCCTTCTCTTTGATGGTTTTTTTTTCAAATAACTCTTCTTTGCTTTTTATATCATTTATACTTAAAAAATTTTTTTTAAATATATCAAAACAATCAAAAAAGTTAAATAAATAAAAAAAAGTATAGTTATTTAAAATACATTTATAGTTAATGTTGTTATTATCGTTACAGGCAGATATAGGTGTTACATAATTGTTATATGCATTATATTCTTTTTTTTTATTAACTTTATTTTTCTTATATTTTAATAATAAATATTTAGATTTTTCGTTTATTTTACTTTTAATACAATACAAGGTGTTGTAATATTCAAATTCACTACTTTTTACACAATTATTTTTTGTAAAAATATTTATACAATTATTTTTTTTAATTATCTGATTTAAATTTATTCGATCTTTTTCTAAAATAATATGATCACTATTATTAGATAAAGCTGTTTTATTACACAAACTATTTTCATTCTTACAAAGAGAGTTATTATCACTATTTAATGTTTTTTTTTTCTTTTCTAAATATTCTGGGTTTTCATTTTTCATATATTCTTTATTTTTTAAATTAAGATCACTTTTACAAATGTTTAAAATGCTTTGTTTTATATTATTGGTGTTTCTTGTTTCAATATGTTCACTATTTAAATCATTTTCACATAATTGGTCACTAATATTAGTAAAATTACTCTCTTTAAAATATTCCTTTTTTTTTACGTTAGTTCCATCATGTTTAATTGAATAATTTTCATTTAAATGATTCGTATTATTATTTAAATCTTCATTACTATCTTTATTTTTTTCGTAACAAAATTTTTCTTTTTGAATGGGTGAATTTTTATTAGAATTAGATTTTAAAAATTCTTCCTTTTTCCCATAATATAGATTAATTAATTCATAAAGAATTGTAATTATTTTGTTGTATTCTTTATCACTATCTTCTATTAAAGATTTTTCATAATTTTTTATATATATATTATCATTCTGAAAATCATTTTTTACATCTGGATTTATATTATGATTATTTGATTTGTATTTTTCTTCATTATTTTTAAAATGGGTTAAAAATTCGTTCATATATTTGATTATATCTATTTCTTCAAATTTTTTTTTTATTTCTTCATCTTTCTACATTTTAATAAATATAAATGCACACTCATATTAAATAATCGAGAAAATATATAGTATTATGTATCAAAAAAAAAAAAAAAAAAAAGGAAAAAAGGAAACCTTAAGTACTCTTATATTCATATATTATGTAGAGTATAAACATTTTTTTAAATTATTAGTAAAAATCATAAAGTATTGAAGAAATAAAACGAATTTCATTTTTATGAAAACAAAGATAAATATTAAATACGAAAATTTCACAATAATTATAATATTTATAATATTTATATTTTTTATCATTATTGTTTTTTTTATTACTTTTATAATAGAATGGATAAATGAAAAAATATTCATTAAGCTTTTTAGAGAAATATATGAATTTCTATCATTAATATAATGAAGTATTATATAAAAAAAGTAATCCCTTTTTTTAATATCTGTTTCATCTATTAAATTTTTTTCATATTTTTGTATTAACATGATTATTGATCTATCTCTTATATCATCTATGTGATGACCTAAAATGAAAATAATAATTATATATTGTCCTTTTATTATTAAAGATTTTTATTTTTTATAATTTTTATTCATTTTTTTTTCCTTTTTTTATATATATATTTTTTTATTATTTCTATGATAAACTTTTTTTTTTTTTTTTTTTTTTGTGATATTAATATTTTTTAAAAAGCTAAGAAATTACATATTAACTACCTATTTTTTGTATAAGGTTGTTTAAGTTATTATCATTCATTTTTTTATTTTAGACATTATAAATAAAAAATGTAAGTACCTATATAATGAAATAATAATTAAAAAAAAATGAATATAGATAATATTTAATGAGTTTATACACTAATAATTTTAATTGATAATAGAAGAAAAACAAAAGAAGAATGATTAATATATATATTAATAATAACATATGAACAATCTTATTATATTTAAATACTTGATATTACTTTTTCATTATATTAAAAGTGTATATTTTTTTAGATTAAAAAATAGAAAAAATTTTAAGAAAATACTAATAACATCAAGGATATAAATTTTAAACTTATAGATATTGTTACCAATGGATTTTTTTAAAATCTAAAATGTAATATTCTTAAATATTTTATCATTTTATAAAGATTTTTTTTTCTTTTCTTTAAATATTTTAGCGGCTTTTTTACTAAGAAATTTAATAATAGATAATAATAATAAAAAGGAGATAATAAATTAATAGATAAAATAAAAGAAAAATTTACAGAATTAAAAGTTAAGATTATGTTGAAATAAAGAATTGAATATGTTGAAAATTTTTTTTCTTTTTTTTTTCATGATTAGCAAAAAAAAAAAAAAAAAAAAAAAAAAAAAATTTTACACATTTATAATATAATCAAATAAAAATAGATTATTAGTATATTATTTTTATTATGAAAGCTATGTAAAGGAAAAATTTATATTGATTTTATTATATATGTGAAAATAAAATAAAAATATAAAAGCATATTATCTCTTTTAATTGAGAAGAAAAATTATACTTTGTCTAAAAATATGTATATATATATATATATATATATATATATATATATATATATATAATATTTATTCATTATTTTTTTCATAATAGTTGAGATAATAATGAAAATTATATCTATAAAATTTTTAGAAATTTTCAGAAATTTCTTATGTAAAACTTTCTACAATGTAACTTTTTTTCAGAATTTATAGTGAAGTTTTTTTATTTTTCATTTTAATAAAAATTTTCTTATTTATAAATTCAAAACATTTTTATTATATAATCTTATTATTAAAAATATTAAAAAAATATTATTTTTAACATAAAAAAAAAAAAAAAAAATAACATAATATAAATTATATATATATATATATATTACTAAATCACGTATATTACAAATTTTGTTAAATGTTGTAGGGTAAATCATTAAAAGAGTGGTATATTAAATTATACAAAATTAATCACATTTTTATAAAATTTAAAAAAAAAAAAATTCTGGAAAATTAAATCGTTGTTACAATATTATTTTACTTATTTATAAAATATTTTTCCTATTCTTTTAGTAACTATAAATTACTGATATATATATATACGTATTTATGGAGTTTTTTAAAAACATGTTATTTTTGTTTATAAAATTTTTTTTTATATTAAATTTAATAAAGCATTTTATCTTTTAATCAGAAATATATGTTTGTTTTATGTAGTTTAGATAATAAAATAAATAAAAAGAAAAATATAATATGAATGAAATATTTTTTTCAGGTTTCCATTTTTATTAAAAAGATAAATTCAATTAAACCAAAATTATCATTGTTTTTTCAAATAGAAATTATCCTTTTATTTTTCATTTTTTCTAAAACAAAAATATGTTTTAAGTGATAATCAAATATATTAAGAATATTTATTAAAATAAAATTTATAATTATCATTATTCTATATTAAGATATATTAAGAATATTTACTAAAATAAAATTTATAATTATCATTATTCTATATTAAGATATCTCTATTTCTTTTTTAATGAAGACACAAACTCTTGATAGAATATATTATCATAACTAGAAATATATATATTCTCTTTTATAAAGATTTTATATTTTTTAATTTATATAATTTTATTTATTTTTTTTCTGCTAAAAACCAATGATATAAAAATATATTTTTAAATAATCTATAAAATTTTAAATATCCAGTTTTTGAAGAAAAAATTTATTGAAAAGATTTTTTTTATTTTTATTTTTTTTTTTTTTTGACGTAATAAATATATGTTACAACATTAGATAATATGAAATTCAAAATTTTTAAGAATGATATATAAAAATATATCACTAAAAAACATAAATTTTATTTTTAAAAAACAAAGATAGTATAAATAAATACTTAAAAAATGAAAGGTTTTTTTTTTTTTTCTTTTTTATTTTTATAATTTATTACGTTTATATATATATATATATAATTAAAATGTAATATTTAACTTTTATATATTTATAAATTTGGATTTTTAAAAAAAGTATTATTCTTTTTTTTTATTTATATTTTTCTTTCTAATATTTCTTTTAAATAAATTTTATGTTTTTAAAAAATGCATAAAGCTTTATATGTTAGAATTTAGATTTGAATATATAATAAAAAATAGTAGATTATAGTTAAGTATAACAGATGATCTAAAAGAATGATATATGATAATATAAATGTAATTCAAAATAATCCTTTGATAATAATAGATAAATTTCCATATACCAAAAAAAAGGAAATTAATATAGGTAAAATAAAAATGATATACAGGCCATCTAATATAATATTATAAAAAAAATATTTAAAATGATTTAATTAACCTTTTTTTTTTTTTTTTTTTATGTATATGATTATTAATCACATTAATTTAATTAATAAATTATAATGGATTTATAAATATTAAAAGAAGATAATTATATTTCAAAAATATTAAAATAATAATACAAATAACATGTGTATTTTAAATATATATGGAATGAAATATACTAAAAATTAAAAAAAAAAAAAATAAAAAAAAAAAGGAATAAATAATATTTTTTATGTTTAATACATGTATATTATTCACTCAGTAATTTTTCCTTTTTCTTTTTTTTTTTTTTTTTATTTTAGACAAAAATGTTGAAAAAAAAAAAATTACTAAAATATATTTTTTAACTCATTTTCATGCTGATCATTATATGAATATAAATAGACACTTTAATGAAAATGTTTTTACTTCAACTATAACAAAAAGTCTATTAGTGAATATAATTGGAATTAATGAAAAATATGTTCATAATTTAAAAATTAATACAAATTATTATCTCTTCAACTTTGAAGTCATTTTTATTGATGCAAACCATTGTCCTGGTTCTGTTATTATTTGTTTTCAATTTTTAAATGGAACAAAAATAATTCACACTGGTGATTTTCGCTATTCGAATATACATAGTTTTTTGATAAAAAAATTATTAAATTTTACAAATGTAAAAGAAGAAAAAGACAAGGAAAATGTATTAAAAGAACTTGAAACATTAGAAATGAAAAATAACATTTTGTTGAAAAAAAAAGAAAGCAAAAAGTATATAGTTTTCAATAATAACATATATAATATTTGCTACATTAAAGAAAATTTTACAATTTATAAAAGTAATAAATATATTGTAAGCATTGAAGAATTTAGAATAGTTTATTTAAAAATTATTGAAGAATTATTATTAAACATGAAAAATATAAAAAATCAATTTTTTTTATATGACTCTATAGAATTTGAAAATTTTTTTAGCTATTTCATTTTTATAGAATTGTTATTATATTTTAATCAAAATGAACAAGAAATTTCAATATTATATGAAGATAAAAAACTGAATGAAAGTGATATAATTTTAAATAATGAGAATATAAAAAATATCCGTTTTAATTTAAATTTTCTTAAAAAGGAAGAAATAAAAACAAATTGTAGTTTTATCGATAAAACAGAATTACTGAATTGTAAAAATTATGAACTTTATGATATGAATTCAAAAAAAATATTTGAATCAAAAAATATAAATAAAGAAAATATTAAAATAGAAAATAAAGAAGATACGTATGAAGAATATGCAAGTTTTAACGAATCTTGTTGTCACATGAAAAGTAGAGAAAGATCAAAAATCAAAAATATCCTTAAAAAGAAAAATAATGATCTTATAAAAAGTAATAGAAATATTTATCTAAATGAATTAAAAGAAAATTCAAATTATATTAAGACAATTTATCTTGATACAACATATGCACTCACTAAAAATAATTTATTTCCACCTCAAATGTACTTGGTAAATTACATCATTTATTTATGCAAAAAAAAAATAAATAATGATTCATATAATGAATATGATTTAAATAAAATAAATTATTTATCAGATAAAAAAAAAAGAAACGAAAAAACAAATGAAGAAATAGAGGAACAAAAAAAAGAAAATAATAAAAAAGAGATATATGTGAAGAAAGAAAAAAAAGAAGAAAATAGAAATGAAAAAAAAGAAAATAATAAAAAAGAGATACATGTAATGAAAGAAAAAAAAGAAGAAAATAGGGAAAAAGTATATGAAGGAAAGGAGAATATAATTTTAAAAAATAAAAGAGTATCAAAAAAAACTTTATTTTTGTTTGGAACATATAATTTAGGTAAAGAAAAAATATACTTAAGTGTTTCTGAAGCTTGTAATATGAAAATATATTTTAAAAATAAAAAAAAAAAAATAATAATTGAATCATTTTTAAATAATAAGAATATTTTAGATAGAATAACAGATGATAAATTAGAAGCTCAGATTCATATCGTTGATATTAATTACTCTTGTATATTTCCTAAAATAGATAAAAATAAACTTAAAAATTTGATAGATGAAGAAATAGAGAAAGAATTTGATTTTTTTTATTATATTATTCCTACGGGATGGGTTAAAAAATATTCCTTTTATGAAAAAAAAAATATTTCTATTTTTTTAATACCATATAGTGAACACTCAAATTTATTAGAATTAATTAGTTTTGTAAAATCTATTAAGCCTTGTAATATAATTCCAACTGTTTTTTCAAATCCCAAAGAAAAATTGAAAATTTTAAATACATTTAATTCTTATCTAAATTTAAAAGAAGAAGTAAGAAATTTCTTAAAAATAAAAAATAGCAATCAAATAAAAAATAAAAGAATATCAAAACAAAATATTAAAGAACAAAAGGAAAAGAAAAAAAATTTTAAATATAAAACCAAAGCAGAAAAAATTTTCTGTGATAAAAATCAAAAAAAAATAACATCCTTTTTTTCTTTCTTAAAAAAGGAAGAATAATTAATATATATATATATATATATATATATATATATATGTATAAATAATTTTAAATTATATTTTCTAATTAGGTATCTATTTTTAATTATTAATAATATTATTGTCTATTAACATATATATAGTTTTTTTTTTTTTATTACAAAGCATATTATATAAACATTATTTTATTTTTAGTTTATAAATGTTTCTGGTAATATATTTTAAAAGTATTATTTTGTAGTTTTACATATTCGTTAAAATAATTTTTAATTTTTTTTTTTTTTTTTTTTTTTTTTTTTTGTGCATATATTTTCCTTTATTATAAATTATTAATAAATGATATGAAAAAGAATAAGAAGTAAATTATTATTAATCATATAAAATAATAATTTACTTCTTATTAAAAAGTTATAAACATTATATATTTTTATAAAAAAAAATATACTTTTTTTTTTTTTTATTAATATAAAAAAATAAAAAATAAAAAAACTATAAATTTTTGAAATTAGAAAAAAAATAAGACATAACAAATAAAACATGGAAAGAAAAATAAAGTCCAAAAAAAAAGTTTCAAGTTCACAAAAAAATAAAATAATAAATGTAGATGACAGATTAAATAATCAATTTATAAAAACATCAGAACCAAAAATAAGCAAAGAAACTTTGTATTTTGATAAAAATATGAATAACAGTATTATTAATAAAATTAAATTACCTACAAAAGATTTAGAAAAAGAAATGAAAGAGAAGACAAAAGAAGAAATAAAAAGATACATATGTGTGGAAGAAAATAAAAGTAATATAAAAAATATAGATCATTTAAATAACCCTATAGGTGAAAATATAAAAAAAGAGAAAGAAAATAAAAATATTCTTAATAAAACCAAAAAATATAATTTAATTGACACACAAACAGGCAATATAGAATATAATAGCACAAGTTATGCAGAAGAAAATATAGATGATTTAATTCATAATATTGATGATAAAGATAATTTTTTTTCTTTTTCTAACAATCACAAACTAATAAATATAAAAAGCAGAGAAATATTTAAAAGAAATATGCCTATTACAGATGAAAATTTCAATTGTGAAGATACACATTTTATAGGACAAAATGAGAAAAAATGTAATTTAGAAGAATTTAATAAAAGTTTACAATTTTTAGAAGATATTGAAGAATTTAAAAAGAAAAAGAAAAAAATGGATGACGCTGTTTTAAATATAGGAAAATCAAATGAGAAAAATTCAAAAGAAATTAATGAAAAAAAAAAAGAGAAATTATGTTTGATAGAAGTAAAGAAAAAACATCTAATAAAATTACAATAATAAAATTTCTTATATCTTAATTATATCAATCATATATTCACAAAATGTATTTTTGTCTTTTTTTTTTTTTTTTCCTCATAACATATTGTGTATATAAATGATTTAAATTCAGCTTAGCACAATTCATATTTTTCTTATATAAAATTTGCAATTTTTGAATTATTACTCATTAGGAAAAAGAAACATCTTCATATAAATTAAAAAAAAAAAAGAAAATAGAGAAATAGTAAATCATCTAAGAGAAAAATTTAAATATTATTATAGAAATATATTAATATTATAATAAATTTTAAAATTCTTCATTTTTTCCTTTTTTTATTTTATTCTGTTAAAAAAAAAAAAAAAAAATACAGCAATATCAGTTGTGAAGAAAAAGAAAAATATATGAAAAATTATATGCTCAAATTAGAGGAACAATATAAGCAAAAAAAAGAAGATGATTTACAAAAAGAAATAAGTGAAAATAAAGAAGAATTAAAAAAATTCCAAGATAGACAGAATACTTTTCTTAATTTTTTAAAAAATCCTAGATTAAATTTACCAAAAAATGAAGATTTAAACGATTATTTGTCTGTATATCCTGAAACTATAGTAATTTAAAATTACATTTATGAATAGTTAAAAATTTACAAAAAAAAGAAAAAATATAATCATATAAAAAAGAAAAAAAAAAAAAAAACAAATAAAAATATTAATATTATATATAAATATATTTATAAACTTAAAACTTTTATAAAGCATTTTACAGATATAACGAAAGGTATGAGGTTGACAAAAGATTTATTAATTACAAACAAAAGTAAAATTTTATTACATGTTATAATTATACCACCTTTAACAAAATACTTTTTTGTAAAAGAAATAATTAATATATATAACAAAAGTGAAGAAAATTCTAAAATAAATTTAAATAATCAAATAGCACCTGGACATACATTAAAAGTAATTAAAAATGAATAAAATTTATATAAATAAAATAATTATAATTTTTTTTTTTTTTTTTTTTTATATATATTGACTTATTTCAATTACAAGATTAAAATATGTTATAATGTTTTTACATTGAACCAACAAAATGATCATATAAAATTATTAACTGAAGCTGGAAATAAAATTATAAATGTATAAATAAATATGAATATAAAAAACATTAAACAGTTATAATAATATAAACTTGCAGATCATATTATATGCAAATATCTTAAAAGTAACATAAAAATATTCCTATTTAAATTATTTATGAAAGAAAAAATTTTATATATGAAACCTTATTTTTATAGTTAAAAGTATTTCAATCTATACCAAATATAAAATTCGATAAAGTTTTAAATTTTGGACCCATTAGACCTAATGAAAAAAAAAAAAAATTGTAATATATTTATGTTTATTAAACAAATACATTAAATTAAATTAAAAAAATTATTTTAATATGAAGGAAAATATGTATAAAGAACTTGTAGAATATTTTTTTTTTTTTTTTTTTTTTGTATGTAAGATTTCCGATAAGAAACAATGGAAAGGAAACAAATATATTGATACTTCCTAAAAAGTTATATAATTTGTTTGAAACAAAAAAAAATATTGAAAAGGAAGAAAATATTTTAAATTTGCTTATAAAGAAATCAGAAGAAAAAAATGAAATAATGAAAATAAATGAAAACGAAGATATATATTATATATACAATAATGTAAAAAGTTATTCTTATAATTTTTTGTTTTTGTATAAAAAGTTAGTTAACAATTTTGATGACATATATTTTGAAAACATATTACAAGATTTTTATTATTTTAATTTGAAAAATTCAGAAGAAAAAACAATTAATTTTTTTTTTAAGTAAATATAATAATATATATATATATATATATTATAATTTCCATTCATTAATGTTATCATAAATTATTTTTTTTTATTTTCTTTTTTCCATATAAACACACACACATATATATATTTTACATTATCTATAGAAGCAATAAAATAGGAATATATGAAAAAGATTATTTTATCATAACAGATATTGAATGTAATTTTGATGAATTAGAAGACAAAAAAGAATATGATTTTATTAATTATAATAAATTAAATATTTTTCAATTTTCCGTTAAGACTATTGTGGAACCATTATTACTAAATTTACTTTATATGAATAGAAAAATAGAAAGTATTTTTACATATATATATATATATATATATATATATATATATATATATATATATATATATATTTTAAAAATTTTTTTTTTAAAATATATATACTTTTAATTTTTATTATGTAGAAGATACTTATAAAAAGAATTTATTAGAATACATTCAAAATAATAAAAAAGATAATTTAGATTATTTTTTCTACATTAATTCTTTAAATTCATTTAAATTTTCTGATATTCAAGTAATATTATTTTTTATAAAATATTAAAGAATAAAAATTGTTCTTTTAAAGACATTTTTTCTTTTCTATATTTTTCTTTATATTTTAGATTTGTAGTGGATATAATTGGTTAGAAATAGAAGTTTTAAACAGTGGATTAATAGATTTAGAAATTTCATGCAATATTTATATAAAAGAGAATGAAGGTATTCAATCAAAACCATTTATATTGGATATACAAAATAAAGGAAATTATTATTACGATGAACTTTTTGATGATACTTTAACACATTCTTTATATGAAGAGTCTTCAAAGGATCCTTATATAATAAAAGAAAAAAACAAAAAAGGAAAAAAGAAAAAAAAAAATGGAAAACTATGCCCAATATACATATATCCTAAAAGATTTAATTTATCCTATAAAAAAAGTCAAAAAATATTCATAGTTTTTAAACCACTTGAAAAACATAAAAATTTTAAAAATTATTATTTTATTTTAGCAGTGAAAAATTTAACAAAAGGATCAGATATAAATATGGAAGATTTATTAGAATTACATAAGAACAATCAAGAGAGTGATGGTATTCCATTAGTATGTATTAATGAAAAAAAAATTATAAAAAATAAAAAGCTTCATGAAAGATATTCAGTTAATATTTCTAAATATGAAAATACATCTTCATCATCATCAATTACAAAATGTTCTAGATCAAGTAATTCTGAATTAAGTGAAGAAAACATAATGAAAAAACAAAATATGAAAAAAAGTTATTTTTATAAGAAAAACAAAAAATTAAAATATATAGCACTTTATGTTAATTTATATGCAAATATAATTAAACCAAGCATATATGTAAACGTAAAAAATTTATCTAGATGCTTTTTTCCTAATCCTCTATATTTATATAAGACTAGCTTTACTATAAAAAATCAAAACGACTTTTACATTAATTATTTTTTTGAGAATTTAAATAATTTAAAAGATATTTCTACTAATAAATATATTTTAAAAAATGACATTATAAATAATCTAAACAAAAAAATCGAAAAAAAAGAATTAGAACATAAAAAAGAAAAAGAAGTTTTATGTAAACATGAAAATATAGAGGAAAATAAATATAAAAATAAAGATGAAAAAAAATATAAGGATAAAAATGATAAAGAGAAGATATATGAAGACAAATCTGTTAACAATTCATATGATGATGAAAAAGATTTTATATATTATTATGATTATTTTGATATATTAAATATCTTAAAATTAAGGAAAGAAGAAAAAATAAAAAAAAAAAAAGAAAAGAAAAATGAAAGTAAAACTCGAAATAGCAGTACACTAACAAATAATAAAAGGGGAAATAGTAAAAAAAACGAAACAGTTAAACAAACAAACTCAATAATAAACATAAAAAAAAGGAATTTGAATGAAGAAAAAAATCAAATTGAAGAAAATTTTAATGTTAAAAATGTACCTTATTACAATTTGAATAAAAAATTAATAAAATATTTTTATCAAAGAGGGAATAGTGATAATGTTGGTGTATATGTTTTAATACAGAATTCAATTAATAAGAACTCAAACGAAAATGGTTTAAAAAATGAAAAAACAAAAGACAGTAAAAAAAAAAAAAAAAACATTCTTAAAATAGAAAAAGGAGATTATTGCTTAAAACCACATGAAAAAAAAAAGATTGTTTTATTTTTTTTAGTAAACAAATATGGATATTATGAGATAAATATTAATATGATTTTCTATATGGATAACTATAAAATAAGTAAAAGTATAAAAGCAAATATATTAGCTAGATGCAAAGGATTAAATATAAGTAAAGAAACATTATTTTTTAAAAATAGCTATTCACATTATTGCTTTTGTGATGTTGTAAAAATAAGTAATCTAGACAAGGATTTAAAACTAATAAACTTAGATAGTTCTGATATTACTTATTATGGTTTTATATCTTTATATAATTTTTATCTATTTGCATTTAAAAAAAAAAAAAAAAAAAAAAAAATACAATACACTGACATTTTTCATAATTTTATGAAAAATTTTTACGAAATTATAGAAAAAGATATGGATCATAATTATATTAAAAAAGAAAATAAATTTTATAATTGTAATAAATGTAAATGCTTTTTTAAATATAATAGTTGTCTTGATTATTTAAAGAATTTTTTTACAAATTATAATAATATTACCAATTATTTATTCCATTTTAATAATAAAGAGTACTTAATTCAAATATTAAGTGAAATTAATAATGAAAATAAAGAAAAATTAGATCTGATTAAATTTAATAATAATTTTAAAGATATATATAATTATCATCAAAATGAAAATATTTATTTACATAATAATAAAATAGGACATAATAAATATTTTATAATTTATCCTTCTAATTTATTATTATTTCCATTAAAGGAAACTTTTTTCTTTTTTTTCTTCTTTTTCTCTCATGCTGAAAGTGTAAATATAAGTTTAAGTGTAATAAAATAAGATAAAAAAAAATAAAATAAAATAACTAATAAATTATAAAACATAATATATAATAAAAATTAAAAAAAAATAAAATACAAAATCAATAAAAGTAATTATAGCAGAGAGGATTTGACTAAAAAATGAAGATAATTCTATCAAAATAATAATAAATGCTTGCATATATAATTTATTTTTTCTTTTTTTTTTTTTTATATAGGTTAAATGGTGTAAATTTAATAAAGATATTTTTATAGAAGGAGAAAGTAAAAATTCTAATATAAAAATAACACATAATAAAAATTTAAATGTTAAAAATGTTGACAATAAAAAAGAACAGAAAGAGAGGAATTACATAGGAATTTGTAGTGGCTTATTTTATTTTAACGTAGAGAATTTAAATGATTTAGAAATTTCTTATGAATTTTGTGAAATGGATAATAGTGAATTTGAATATAATTACTTCAAAAAAAAATATATAATGATTTTTAATTGTAATGTAAAGTTAGATTGTTATTATAAAGATTTCTATTCTTTTATAAAAATTAATAACATAAAATATATAAAATCAGAATGTAATTTAAAAAAAAATTCCCTTAATTATCAAAATAGTGAACCTAATTTAAGTGAAGTAAGTAAAGAAGATAATAAAATTCATGGTTGCATAATCATGAATGGTTCTAATTTAAATCATATAGGAGGTAAGGATATTAAAAGGCATGAATATAGATTACTATTATTTTATGACGACAATATAACTAAAGATAAAAATTTCTTAAATTTAAGATTTTCTATAAAGTTGAAACATTTTTATAATAATGAAATAATAAAAGTATCATCGTATTTTTATATTCATACATTTGATTTTCTCCTAATTAATGAAAATAATTTATTATTATCTATTTTTTACTATTTGAAAAAAAAACTTTTAATAGAAGAAAAAAAAAATTCCTTAGAAGAGTATAATAATAAATCAAAAACAGCAGAATATGACAACAAAAAGCAAATGAATTCGTTTGTAGATGAAATGTTGGAAGAATTAAATTTTATAAAAAAAGAAGAATTCAATGAAGAAAAAAAAGACAATAATACTACTAATATACTAAATGAAGATTTTAAAAAAATAAAAAACTATTTTGATATAGAAGAATATGTTTTGTTGGAATTTCAAAATTTCATTTACAAAATGGAAAATGAATCAAAGAAAAAAATGCAAATAAAAGAACAATGTGAAGAAAATAGTTTAAGATATCATTTTAGTGAAAAAAAAGAATATATTTTTAAAAATGTGCAGAATGAAAAACAGAAAATTAATTATTACGAAGAATTTATTAACCAAAATAAATTTTATCAAAAAGATTATAACAAAGACAAAATTATAAATGATAATATAATAAATTTTATATGGAAATATATATTACTAAAAAAGTTAAATAATAAAATTGGTTATGATTTTATAGACTTTATAAGAAAGCATAAATATGAATTATATTATAGTTATGAAAAAAAGGATATAATAAGAGAAAATGAATGTATGAAAAAAGAAAAGAAAGAAAAAATAAGTAAACAAAAGGTACTAACTAATCTGTGTAAAAATTATTGTTATGAACTAAACAGAGAAAATGATATTATATATATAATAATTACTAACACAAATAAATACAATTTAAAATTAAATTTTGATTCAAATCATTATATAAATGATACAATAAATAAAATATTTCATTATTGTATAAATGATTTAATTTTAAAGAAGGAGTGGAATGGAATATCTGAGTTCATTAATGAATACAAGCTAAATAAAAATAAAAAAAAAAAATATAAAAATATAAACATAAAAACTTTGAATTCTCAAAGTTATAATAAATTAAAGCATTTAAATTTTATATATAAAGAAAGAAATAAAGATTATTATTATAAATATTTAGATCAAATATTAAAAGAAAAGAATGATTATTGCTTAAATCTAAAAAATAATTTCTTTTTAGATTTTTTTATTTTTAAAAATAAAATAAATTCTATGAAAAGTTCATTTGTAAAACTTTCTTTATATTGTGATAATATAAATTTTTATGAAGACGAGATAACAATGAATTTAAATAAAAGTGAAAAAATATGTAAAATATTCATTACATCAAAAATAAAATCATTGCATTTATTAAATCCTTATAAAATAACAAAAGATGAGGACAAATGTATTTTTCTCAATTGTCTTTATGTAGATTATGAGATACTCAAAAATTATGAAGAAGTTAATAAAGTTGAAAAAAATGAAAAAATAGAACAAATATGTAAATGTTTTGATGAAATATTAAAGCCATATGAGATCATAATATTTAATTCTTGTAATTTAAAAAAAAATATTACATGGAGTTTTAGTAAGATTTTCTATAAGAATAAAAAAAATACAGAATTAAAGTATGAAGGAGAAACAACAAAAACAAATCAAGAAAAGACACAGAAAACTGAAAACAATGTAAATGAAAATATAAATGAAAAAGAAATAAATGAAGAAAATAATATCCATACGGAGAAATTTTTAAACTCTTCTAATAATATAAATTTTAGAAATGAAGATTGTGAACTTAAAATTGATAGTATGAATAGTTGCATAAACACAAAAGAAAAAAAAAAAATTAAAATATTTTTAGAAAATATATTACACAAAGAAGGAAATCATTTATATAAAATCAAATGTAATTATGAGTACATAGATGACAATAGCTTGAATAATAGAATAAAAAATGATGTTTCTAATTATACTATAAATGAAGATTTAAAGAAATTATTATTTCTTGATTTTTACTTATATATTAATATTGAAAAACCTCAAATAATGCTATTATACAATAATCAAGTGTAATTAAAAAATTAATTTAATATATATATATATATATATAAAGATAGATAATTGTATAAATAATTAGAAAGACAAGTAAAAATATGCATCTTGATAGATAAACATATAGAAAAGTAGATAAATAAGTAAAAATATATATATAAAACACAAATGATTCATAAGTATATAAAATATATATATATATATATATATATATATATATATATATTGAAATAATTATTTCATATAATTTAATTGTATTTATTGAATATCTTTCTTTGTAGTTATTATGATAAAAAAATTAAGTTTGATTTCAATTATTTCAATAAAAAAGCTTATAAAAAAATAAATAAAATGTACAAAAGTCAAATTATTAATGATATAATATATGAGGATATGAATGAAATAAATAAATATTTTGATATAATTTTTTTGAAGAATAAAAATCTTAAGTTATATTTTATTAATCAACAAGATATTCACTTTTTTACTTATATTTATACAAAAAAATTTTTTGTAATAAAAAATATTTACATAGATAATGAAGAATTTGATCATTCTAATACTCATATTGTAAGTACATACATATATATATAAATATATATATATATATATATATGATTATTATTTTTTTTCTTTTTTATAAAATTTTCATATACATATATATTTCTATTAGAAGTATTTTATTATTTTTTTTTTTTTTTTTACATTTATAATAATGTTTTATTTGTAGGTTTACTAATATATATATAGATTATTATAATTTTATATTATTTATTTCTTTTTTTTTTTGTAGTTTAATATAAAAAGAAAATGTAATGTCTGCATAGAATTAGAAATAGACGAATTAAAATTTAAAAATGAGATAAAAAACAATATGAATAATTCTTCTACTTTGAAAAATAACATAAGTAAAAAACTTATATATGAAGATTTTTTAATTTTTCAATATTTAACAAGCAAAAATCAACAAAAGTTCTTAATTGAATGTCATTATAATGTTTCCTTTATAATATTAAAAGAAAATAAGTATATATTTCATGAATTTAATAATTTAAAAAGGAAAGATCAAGGAATAAATAGTAAAGAGCTAAATGATATAGAAAATAATCTTTTAGATAATATAAAAAAAGGAAAAATAATTTATAATGAAATTGAAGTCAAAAACAATATTTACTTTATTTATATTCATTTTACTGAATTAAAAATATATAAATTTTGTTTATTTTTATTTAATACAACAAAAATTCCTGCTACTTGGAATATAAAAGAGAATTCTTCAAACCTTGTATTATCAAAAAAATGAAATAAAATAAAAAAAAAATTAAAAAAATAATATGTTCATATTTATATACTTAATAATTGACGTTCCTATTTTTTTATTTAAAATAAACATAATGAATATTTTTTTTTTCTTTGTTAGATTTCAAGTTCATTAAAAAATATAAATAGTAAAATATTTCATTTCAGTAAAACAAAAGGCATATTATTTGGGGAAACATATGACATTCATAGTGTAAATTCTAACAAATATGAGAAAAAAAAAAATCCTTTTTTATTTCCTGATTATTTAATAGTAACATTTGAGTAATCTTTTTTTTTTTTTTTTTTTTTTTTTTTTTTA